>NC_081540.1:22604209-22904209 GCF_030273125.1 Centropristis striata
GGTAAACTTTATCTCAAGATTTATGAATGGTGGCTGCTGCATGTCTAAGTATAATATCGCCCTAATCTAGTACAGACAGACTATTTCAGTTTATTCCTTTTTTCAACAAGACAGTAAAAACAGACATTGCCTCAGCACAGATAGCTGGGTATGAACTTTAAATGTCTGTCCTCCATGATTGAATTGTTCTGGAACTGATTGAATTGATTGAATTCAAGTGTTGAAATCTAGTCTAGTAACACTTTTGGGTGTGATATTTGTTCCTATCAGCATTTGTCAAGTTTCAGAATAATTTGATAAGAGTTTATCCCATTTATTTTCTATGGGACACATTTAATTGCCTCACACAATTATGTCAAGTTTTATTGCTGAAAAATGTCGGTAGAGAATACATGCAGAATACTGCATTTTTTTTAATTATATAACCCCAGGTTGATTCTCTGATACAGACAAAAATGCAATCTAAATTATTGGAGAAAAAGTTTATTTACACAATGTTAATGAGGCAAGCTGCTTGGAGCGTCGACCATTGTGTTTCGTGACAGTATGGTATCATCTGCATAGAGCCGTATATAAAAGTCTAATGAATGATTGTGGGTTTAGTTACTGCATATGGGCCTCTACTGTATACCACATAGATTGATTTAATATCTGTTTTTGCTCTGAATTTATTTTATTGGACTGTATATCTCTACAGAACTTAGTGTTAGCTCATTAAATATGTTTCCAGGTTGGTGATTTTGATTCCTCAGCTCACCCTCGTTATATGTCTCCATTCTTAATGAGGAAAGGCACTAATTCCCTTTAGTTTATACGTCTGTTGAATAATACAAAGGAGGAGCAGAGGAGTGCGAGAGGGGAGAAGAAAATGTCTGAGATGGTGCCCACTGGGGTTGGTGGAGGAGGGAGGAAGCGGATTAGGGAGGCGTTGAAAGTGTTTAATTAAAAAAGTTGCTCTGGTGGGTTGGCCATGCTCTGGTTTGCTGGAGGTTCGGAGGTCTGAATAGTAGCCACAGTCCTGCTTAAATTCCTGCTAAAACAGGGCTAATCCCCCATCAGGCCATCCCCCAATGGGGCCTTGGCGCACACTTCCAGCCGTGAAGGGGGCCAATCAGGAGGAACGGCTTTCACGGAATGGAAATGACCCTGGAGAGCACCGCTGCCGAGGTCTTTGTCTCTCAACCATTCTCCTTCGTGTATTTTTTTCTTCTTCAACCAACAAAAGAGATATCTCTCCACTGCCTGGGCCCTTTTCTAAAGGATTCCCCTGGACAGAGCTTCCAGGAGAGAAATCTAATTTATTTTGGAACAAGGGAAAGAAAGACGAGGGGGAAATGTAAAGAGAGCAATGGGAGTTTCCCTTTGAGTCCACTGAAAATATTATGAATAAAAGGACACTCTGTGATACTGTATGTTTGGATGTTTGAGTGCAATGAACGCGGCGAACCATTAGGACCATTAAAAAATGCCGTGACATTAAGGTACTGCAAAAGGGAAATGTAGTATTTCATCTAGACTTTTTATCGCCCTGTAACTCGGGAGTGTCAAAATGTCTCTTTTCTTTTTTGTAGCTTTTAGAACTAGCAAGTCTAAAATGTTTTCATCTAATATTCACCACATGAAAATGCATAAAACACACATACCCGCAGGAGATCCGAATGTCTCAGTGCAAGATCACATAAAAACAGCTCACAGGGCGGATTCTTGTTGAATCTTTATTCCACCCTAGTAGCAACACATGCAAATACAAACAAAACACACACAAACACAGAGTCTCTCTCATTATCTCACCACTGTGAGAAAGGGGCTTGTTTGTAACTGGGTGAATCCTCCTCTGAGGATGTCTGTCCTCTGCATCAGCTGATCGATCCCTCTGATGTGAAAAGTGTTTTTGATCGGCTGCGGTTGTTATTGACAGCCGCCATCCTCCGCTCGCCAGAGACGCCGCACTTCAAAAAAACCGAGATAATGCGGGGAATCTGACACAAACAAAGGGAGAAATTTATAGATCGGGTGCATGCACACACACATACGAGGATTCAACAGTGTGGCCTGAGGCACTGTGCAGCTCCTGTTGGTGTAATTGGAGTGTATAAACCCAATATTGAGCTCTATTGTTTGCCTCTATTCCTTTCGAAGTCTAAGTGGAAAAACAAAGCCATCATCAACTACACGCATTGCTTTAACCGGCTAAATAAAGAAGCTGGTAGAGCTCCTACCAGTTGCACAAACTGCAATGATTCTTAGATTTGATTAGAAGATGAAAAGCTTATTTCTCATGCTTGCCTGCTTTAAGGTTTTTTCTCCCTCCGTACCTCCCCAGTCACCCTACCCAAGGCCAAGTCTACCCATGCCCCCTCCCTCGGCCTCTCCAGCCATCCTTCCCTTTTCTTATTCCCTCCCATCAGCTCAACTCTCACTACCTCCTCCCTCCACGCATCCCCTCGTGTTTGCCCATGATTTAAAAAGCTGTTCATTATTCATGGACCTTCTCTGTTAGCATATTGACCATACTAAGCCTTTAACTTGATCAAATAGTCTCAGGCAGCGAGCTGCCCCGCGTGCCCCTTTACCAGAGGGCACTCCAGCAGTCAGTGCAAGTAGGAATCGAGGAGATTGGCATGAGTAAATGAAGCTTTAACCTTGCTTTTTTTATGCTGTATCACATGTTGGTTTAAAATCAAAAGGCTGATATGTACAGCTTGTGCTCATACACACACAGCATACTTCAAAATCCTCCCTCTGCAGGCTCTTAATCAATATTTCAATGTGGGTACGCGCTCAAATCTATAATACATGCACCTCTATCTCGATTTCCCTATCTCCATCAGGGATATGCGTGAATTTGCCAATGGATCTCTGTGCCTGGAGTGTGATAGCCAGTGTGAGAAGATGGATGGGAACGCCATGACATGTCTTGGCCAGGTAAGACACTCCTGAATCCACTTCAGACACCCTCAAACTTACTTAATAATACTTTCTAAAGGTAGACTTTTTCACATTTAGATTAAAACCACTCCTCTCATTTTTCTGTTCAAGATAGTCCCATATCTTGTGCGTGCTAAAGTGGATTTCCAACTTATTTTGTGGGACTCTATCTGTTGTGCACACAGGATTTTAGAAGATATAAGTGCTGTGTTTGCAAAGGTGAATGGTAGGTTAATGGGAGGAATGATAAACTACTGTGGCTACTTTAGGAGGCATGCTTTTGGCAAGCACACGAACACACACTCAAAACAGCAAAATGAGATTAGTTTTTGACCTTCCCGTAAAGTCACTTTTAGAGTCTAGGATGTGATCAAACCACATCTCTCCAAAATGCTAGAATTTCACTTTAATATGTCAGTAGAGATACATATGCACAGAAGCACACAAAAAAAACATCTTAAAAAAAAGAAGAGCCACATTGTTGCACTGGTTGACATCTTCTGATATTAGGATAAACTCATATACTGTAATATATTTTGAGTTAAATGTACTTACACTGTCCTGGTGCAACAAATCCTGTCACATTTACTCACTGTGGCCTCATTTTCACTGTAATAGGCCTATATAGTAGGTACTGCACCTCTAAACAGCACAGTCATGGCTATAAGTAGGGCATATCACTTAATGACTTTCGTGCAGATAACTTATTAGCTAATAGTAATGAGTGAACAGTTAAAATGATTGGCCTAAAGTAATGTTTACGATTGAAAGAGTTAGCTAAAAAAAACTAGGGGTCATCTCTATGTTTCCAAGGTCCTATGTTCCCAGTTTTTCCCAAAAAGGGCCCTATGTTCCCCTGTAGCAATACATACCGGGGAGCATAGGACCCTTTTTTCTGAAAAAGTAACATACCGACAACATAGAACCCTTTTTGAGATAAATAGCTGAGATAGTTACTTAAAGGTAGTCAATAACAGTTGAAATAGTTAGCCAAAAGGTTTAGTTTATGATTAAGAGTAAGCTAAAAGTAATGGATAAATAGCTGAAATAGTTAGCTGAAGGTTATTGAATAAACAGTTGAAACAATTAGCCAAAGGTAGCAAATGGTTAACGATTGAATTATCTGGATAAACAGTTAAAATAGTTAGCTCACACAAAAGTAAAGTAAAGGATAAAAGTAAAAGTAATGGATAAATTGTTAAAAAAAATAGTTAGCTAATGCTAAACGTAATGGATAAACTGTTGAAATAGTTAGCTCACACTAAAAGCAATGGATACATTGTTAAAAAGAGTTAGCTAATGCTGAAAGTCATGGTTAAGCAGTTTAAATAGTTAGCTCACACTCAAATTAATGGACAAATTATTAAAAATTAGTTGAAATAGTTAGCTCACACTCAAATTAATGGATAAACAGTTGAAATAATTAGCTCAGACTAAAAGTAATGGATAAATTGTTAAAAAAAATAGTTAGCTAATGCTAAAAGTAATGGATAAACAGTTGAAATAGTTAGCTCACACTCAAATTAATGGACAAATTATTAAAAATTAGTTGAAATAGTTAGCTCACACTAAAATGAATGGATAAATTGTTAAAAAATAGTTGAAATAGTTAGATCACACTGAAAGTAATGGATATTTTGTTAAAAAATAGTTAGCTAATGCTAACAGTAATGGATAAACAGTTGAAATAGTTAGCTCACACTAAAATGAATGGATAAATTATAAAGAAAAAGTTAGCTAATGCAAGAAGTAATGGATACACAGTTGAAATAGTTAGCTAAAATGATGGTTGCAAAGTGATGGTTTGCAATTGAAACATTCCGTTCACCCCAAGTATGATTGTTGAGCAAACACATCTAAGTCTTAAGAGTTCAGTCATAGGAAAATTTTTTGTACGTACATTTGGACTTGATACAGAGGTATGTGAAAATGTGTGTAAACCTTGGGAACCACTGCGTGAGGTATCGTGAACCAAATCTACCATACCACCACACGTAATCGTACATTTGTAGTGTTACATTAAAGAAAGTTGCATCGAATTTGCCGCATGACTTATTTTGTGGAATTTAGTCGTTGTGTGAGTAACCTTTTATGACTGTCCCTGAAGAGAGAGAGACAGAGAGGGAGAGAGAGAATAGGAGATGAAGAGGGAGAGACTCCTCAAGGATGCACAGAGCGACTGACTTTGAGATGCTGGTCACAGTTGAGTAGTAAATAACACCGGAGTCAATCATCCACAGGCTCTACACACACAAATACACATGCACAGGGCACACACCAATGCATTCAGACATCTGTATGCGCCCGCACACACGTGCTTACACACAAACATGAAAACTGAGAATAATGTTTATTGATGGCATGTGTCTCAGTGTGTCAGAGTGTGAGAAGCTGTCCATCAGGTCACTCTGGTCGTCATTAGCAACAGAGCGCGGCGGCAAAACTCCCAGCGCCAACAGCGCGTCTCCACAACAACTATCGCACACACATCTTTGTACGATTGTAAGTTCAAACACTGCTATTGCGCGTTAGTCAACAACGCTTCAAACACAAGTGTTAAGACACACCAAATAGGTTTTTTCACACACGTACACACCACTATCCATCTTACTTATTCATGATCCTGCTGCTCAGTTACCGCTTGTCATCTCCTCCATCACATCCAATGTGCCGTACTTTGACATGACCTGATTCCTTATGCATTTTGCCAATTTCAACAGAGGTGCATGCGGAATACACTCTTGTCAATTTTCCTGAACACATTATAAATCACTGAATGGAATTCATGTGGGTCCTGCTGGCGACATTAGCCGTGGTAGGAAGTGAGCAAATTGACATGATTCGCCATGAATTTGATTCTGTTCAATTCCATTCTTTCCTCTCATACATTCATCTATACCTCCATTCTGTCTTCTTGCTTCATCCCATTCCCTGTAACTTTATTTCCCCCATCTCTTTGCCCATTATTTTGTCCTACATTCCTTTCCCTGTGTTGACTCTTTCCATCGTACTAATCCCTTTACTCTTTTCTTTATTCATCCCTTGTCCGACACCTCCCCCTGCACCCATCCTCTCATCTCCCTCTTCTTGTTCTGCTCTTCCTCTCAGGGCCCGGACCAGTGCGTAAAATGCCTCCACTTCAAAGATGGCCCCAACTGTGTGGAGAAGTGCCCTGATGGGTTGCAAGGGGCCAACAGTTTCATCTTCAAGTACGCCAAGGCCAACAACGAGTGTCATCCCTGCCATGCCAACTGCACCCAGGGGTAAGAGAAGGGTGATACATAAAGATGCGTGTCTAAAAATTATTGCATCTCTTTCAAGTGTTTGCTCGCCTTCGTACTTTTCCGAGCGTCCTCTGGCTTCGGTGCTTTTATGCTGTTAAAAGCATCGTGGAGACATACTGCTTGGGACCTGTGTGGCTCCCTCCCAAAGAGAAAGAGACGGAGAGAAGATGACTTAATCTTGCGGTTTCTAGATTCCCCCCGACCTGTAGCTGGCTTTCCAGTCAGGGGCAGAATTCATTGACACTTGAGGCCATGTGCAGTACAGAGCAGATGAAGTATGAATGAAGAGACGGGCGCAGTGAGACTACGGCTAGAGGGGATATCAGCCATGGGGGGGATGTGCAGCATGAAAATGTAAGATAAGGAAGACAGAGGTTGCAAGTGAAGGAGTAGGTGGAAGAGGGGCCCGAGGTTCCGTAGAAAAGTATTATGTAATAGTATATGTTTTGCTCGACATCCAAACACAGGAAGTCAAAAAATCACAACATCTGCTGGAGGAAAAGTCGACCCAGGAGCTCTATGTGGGCATCAGATTATTAAAAAAGAATCCGCAGCATTATACTGCATATGCACAGGAGATCCAGAGGGTCCAGATTTACCTCATTATTGTTATTGTAGCTACAGGACAGAGATGGCTGTGTATGTGTGTGTGCATACACCAAAATAATAAAAAAGAAAACAGGCTGTACTTGCTGTGAAAAAAAAAAAAACACAATAAGGTTTTATAGCCAGTTTGGAACTTTAGATTGAGTTGAATCCAGTTGGATTGGCAAAAGGAACATTTTGCTTTTAATTGGATGAAAAGATTAACACAATTACAGCTACAGCTACATGCTAATTAGCTTAGCTTAGCATAAAGACTGGAAACAGCTAGCTTGGCTCTATCCCAAAGTTTTAAACTCTACCAACACCTCCTAAACACCCCGGCCTGTACCCACCGGGTAAATTTGCACGCAGAAATACTTTTTCAAGAATATAGTTTTTGAAGTATTTGCAGAGAAGTACTTTGCATTTTGGGGCCATTTTTTTCACTGGTATGTAAAGGCCTTAGTGCTAAAACTGTTTTTTTTCCAGATGTTTCCATATAATCAGCTATATCAGAACTTTATGAAAAGTCATGAAGTCACAAAAACATGACTCAGCCATAGACTGTATGGGACCCAGATTTACTGAACTCAGGCTGATCAGATGATCAGCTGGAGAGGTGACAGGAAGTCAATCATCCACAACGTTACATAAAAACAATAAACAACAGACCAGAGTTGGTGGATAACCCTAAGCCTAACCCACTGATGGGACATGGTGCATTCAGGTGCACCTCGTGAAGCGGTGTCTAATGGCGTCCAATCTAAACCCAATTATATTCCCAAACTTGTTCCATGAATCTTTTGTTGCAAGTCTTTCTTGTACGTCGAGTGAACAATTGGTGACCAAATACTCTCCAGCACTGAAACTATCGTTGTTTTGTTCCTTTTTTAAGAAAAAAACCCTACAAAATACCTGAGGGCTTCTCACCTTTCCTAAACATAAAATCAAGACACTTGGTGCGTAAAATGACCCCTACTGACTTCCTAGAGGGAACACAGCTTTATGCTAAGCTAGGCTAACTGACTCCTTGCTTTATCTTTATATTTAATGGACGGACATGAAAGACGTGTTGATTTTCCTACAACAAAAAAGTGTATTTCTCAAACAGTTCACCATTTTAGAAGTTGACCTCCAGATTCCGGACAGCTTATCCGCAAAACATAGGGCCATAGAGACGGAAAAACAAACTGTAAATAAACTCTGAGCTTAGCCGCTAACCGGCTGTGTTTCTTGTCTCTCAATAAACAAAAACACTTTAATGCCAAAGGAGGATGAAGAGCACGGAGCGAGGCTGTGGATACAAAGAATATGTACCTTCTTCACATATACGGGTTTACCTATTCATCCTCTCAAGCTTGTCTTTTGAAAACAGCGTGGCAGTGACTTTGAACTTTAGCCTTGGCCTTTTATTTTTCCACTAAACCTAGGAGCGTACCATCATGGAAGCAGTAGGGGGGGTTGGTCTGGGTAGAGCAGAGACGGGTGGGTGAGGTCTCTCCAAACAAAGTTAGAGCGCTGAAACCTAGCAACAGAGCCGGAGATATGATCTGAGGTGGAATGGGACTTATTGTACCGTCTCTCACGTAGCAGGAGGTCATTTTATTTTACCGCAGCTACCCTGTTAGTGTTGATATCATCACTGCAGGAGCCTTTCGGTGGGGTGAAGAAGAGGGAAAGAATGAGAAAAGAGAGCAGAATAGATGTGAATATGATGGATAGATGTGTTACAGACAGCTTTCACTCACACATATATACATAAACGCCCGTTCCCGACTATGTGAATCTGTCACAGGCATGACAACACCTCCATCACGCCTTGTCATCTTATCCTGCCCTCCAGTCACATGCTGCTCTGGATTTACACCATGTCAGAAGCCAAAATGAGACATTACAGTGGTCAAAGGTCAGAGTCGGGAACAGAGCAGCACCTTTAAAGAGGCAGTATCATGTTAAAAGACCCTTAAACAGGGTAGATTAAACAAGAAGCCTCATTATCCTGCCTCAAAGGGTTTTCAAACACCATGGGGGGCGTGAGGGGAGATGTGAGGCGCAGAAACAGTGTGAGGATTTCTTAAAACAGCAAGAAGTGAGTTACGGTAGTGAGGCTAGCTGATGTGGCGTGCTAATCAGAATCAGAACGGATCAGAAAGCCCTTATTGTCATCGCACAGGGTAGTACAATGAAATATCCCATCAACCCGTCCAAAATGTATAGAAAACACACAAACTATATGACAGAGATGGATAGGACAGGAAGACAGAGATGAAGAGAAAAAATACAGCACAACATGATGGGAGGAAAGGAGGAAAAAACAATGAAAAAAAACCTCAGCAACATCAGCATAATACACTTCACAAACATTAACAGACTTACAACGCAGCGGTTTGAGCTGTAGCCGTGGCTGTCACACATGACATTGTCTGACTTCTTTAAAAAACTTAATTTAATTCAGTATAACTTACACTTTGGCTAAATAGTCTTTACTTCTTAGAAAGGTTTTCTACGGAAGCCCTGAGAGGCAAGATGATTTTATTTAATTTTTATTTTTTTTTAAACCTAACAACCACTTAACCTCTGACCTAGGTAGCATGCTTCAAAACAACAGCTGTTTTGTGTACAATTCCGAAATAGTTGGGATGTTGTCTAAAGCATTCGTTGAAAAATATCTTATCTTATCTTTTGTGACATATGTATATTCACTTAAAAAACTGTACAAAAACAATTCTTTAATTTCTTTATGTATTTCTTTATTTTCAACTGATGTACTTTCAGTTGTCTCTTAGTCACATACTAAGAAACTAACTAGATGTTAGTTTTGAAATAAAGACTCTTGCATGCATTTAGGCCTTCCCTATATTAAGTTATGCTTTACCAGAAAAAAAAATCATTGGCCTTAAGAAAGTTAAAACATTAAGAATAATTGGTTCCATGAAACTAATCCTATCAGTATCAAAATATCACATGAGATTGAATAAAAAAGAAATTGTTATTTTTAACCATGTATAAGGCTCAAATGTCAAAACGTGTAAATAAAAAAAAAAAAAAAGTCCTTAAATGTGAAATGTCAGTGCTATCAAACATCTGTAGTAAAAGTTTATACATTTACAAGTGGGATATTTACTGTAGTATTTTATGTAAATAAAAAATTTAAAAAATAATGTGAAGACCAGGGAACCAGATGTGTAAAACTTTTAGCTAATTTTCTGTTTTTTGTGTGTGAACTTAACAGATTTAAGAGCAAAACTTTTCACACACAAAAACAGTGAATGCAATAAAAAAAAAGAATTATTTCAAGTAAAATCTATTTGTGATTAAAATGTATTATTGCACATCCAAAAGTTTTGCTTCCTGTTGAACTGAATCTTGTAGGCGGGACTTACGTTGAACAATGTAAGACAGGTCTCTATTGGCCGGTCTTGATCAAAGTGACAGTTTATCAGCATCCATTGTTAATACGCTGGAGAGAGAGAGAGGTTTGTAGTCCATGGCGCGGGAGTGATGAGGCCAAGCTGTCATTTCAATCGAGGCTGGCCAATAGAGACGTGTCTTTCATCTTCAAGCGTAAGTCCCGCCCACAAGATTCAGCTGAACGGCAAACAATAAATCTTTAATTATGAACTTGCAATAAAACATTTATGTTTGCAGTGCCGATGTATTTGTGATTGCAGAATTCTGTTTGATTACATAATAGAGACACA
Organism: Centropristis striata; assembly: GCF_030273125.1. Lineage (NCBI taxonomy): Eukaryota > Metazoa > Chordata > Actinopteri > Perciformes > Serranidae > Centropristis > Centropristis striata. The sequence goes on from NC_081540.1 coordinate 22,614,708, forward strand.
AAAGTAACCCCACAGGTTTTAAGACTCATTCAATAGATAGAAGATACAACTATTATAAATAAGCAACACTGTCTTACTAAGAGAAGAATATGCTGTTCCTGCCCCATGATGTTTATTGTCAGACAACTCCTTTGTTCTCCCGGAAGGAAAATATGTGCCTCATGTACACACACACACACACACACACACACTCAAATGCGCATCCACGCACACACAACATTGGCTGCAGACACTGATTGCTCGCTAATTAGCTATTTGGTGCACCATTTAATTGACAACGAAGCGACTTTGGAGGAGCCACAGTTGTCACCGATTTAATTCCAAAGTTAGCCTGCTCTCCTAATTTGCTGTGTAATTTGTTGTGTCTTGTGTGCTCGTGCAGCTCCCACGCACGCACACACACAAACACACACACATACACACACACACACACAGAGGAGCATTCAAAAACCATTCTCCTGTGTCTATCCTGCTGTTCAAAGTCCTCCACTCAAGGAGCTAGAATTAATGAGCAGCGAACAGTCTGCTCTAATCACTTCCTGCTTACCTAATGCTAAAAAACTCGTCTTGTCACTGATCGGCGCAGTGTCCGCACTATGTTCTAGTGGTTTTGATGGTTGAGATAGTAAGACAAAAAGATTTCTTGTATGTTGAAAGAAGGGATGTTGAATCAGAGAAAAGCGTCTGAATTTAGCTGAAACAAACTATAAACTGACTCTTCTCTCATACAAGAAGTCATGTGATCCATTGTTAATATAAAAAAAATGATTAAAGCAGCTTTAAGGGTTTAATGGTATTTCAAATTGTTGCAAAAATGTAAGAATGATAGTAGAAAACATACGTCTTCTCTTACTCCCAGTGCAAAAATGAAGCTCAAATATTCAGGATACGCGCGCTGCCATCTTGCAATGGTCCCGCCCACCTGTCCGACCAATCACAAGTTAATCACTGATGTTAATCCTGATGTTGCACCCTCTTGCATACTCTATTTTGAGTATATGCTAATATATTGGGACTGTTTTGGCAGTCATCCAGACACAGTTCCAGAGCAGGCAATGAAATTCGCTGTGTGATTTATGTGCTATCTATGGTAGAAACCTTATATATATATTTAAGGGTTTTATGACTATTAAAATTGTTGCAGAAATGCAATAATGATAGTCGAAAACATATGGATGATGTATCTCTACTTCGTTCCAGTGTACAAAAATGAAGCTCAAATATCCAGGATACGCGAGCTGCCATCTTGCAAAGGTCCCGCCCACCTGTCCGACCAATCACGAGTTAATCACTGATGTTAATCCTGATGTTGCTCCCTTTTTATAGCATCAAATGACTAACTGGAACCATGCATTGAGATTTTCCTGCATATCATCACCCTCATTGTCCTGAACTCTATTCAGAAAACGACCGTTTGAAAAGTTTGTTCCTTGTCGACTCCATTATCAAACAGCAGACCTGAAAAAGCAGTAATTCAGACTTTTTACACATCAGCATCATGGTGTAGATAACTTGGCCTACTTCTCAGCCACTGAATGCAATTAAAGCAAAGTAGAATTACTTTATTTTGAGTATATACTGATGTATTAGGACTGTACTGGCAGGCATCCAGACACAGTTCCAGAGAACCGATGAAATTCACTGTGTGATTTATATGCAATCTATGGATGTTAGCAGCTGTGATGGGAATGTTTTACACCCATTACACCCTGAGAAGGCTGACATCCTAGAATATATTCTTCTATATCCACTTCTATAGACTATATGCATTTATTATTGATTGTGAATGGGAGTTTGGCTGTTAATTTCCTAAAAGTTTTACAGTATACTTGAAATGACTCCAAAATGCAGAAATTATTTCTCATCCCTTCTGAATATCCAACATGGTCTCACAGGAATGCGTGGAATAGCCACGGATTCGCTTAACTCAAAATCCGTGGAATAGCCACGGAGTCACTCAAATTTCCGTGAAACTGACACGGATTTGGCTACAATGCAAGTTAATGCCAGTCATATCCCGTGGCTATTCCAACATACAAAGTGATTATGTACATTCACTGAGTGAATATTTAGAAAATAAAACCTATATTTCTCGCTAGAAATGTGATCAAAATCCATTTTTATCCAGAAACTAAGTCAAAATATTGATTTTTCACTAAAAATGAGAGAACTGTCGGCCATGTTTTTTGTTCTGACCGCCGGGACCTTGAAAGTCACGTGACTTGGAACAAACCAATAGGAACAAATATCCATGGAATAGCCACGGGATATGACTGGCATTAACTTGCATTGTAGCCAAATCCATGTCAGTTTCACGGAAATTTGAGTGATTCCGTGGCTATTCCACGGATTTTGAGTTAAGCGAATCCGTGGCTATTTCACAGATTCCTGTGAGACCAGGTTCCAACATCACATCACGTGAAACAAACAAGAAGGATGCTTTCCCACCCAAACGTGTCTCCCTGTCATATTGACGAGTGGTCATCCGTGCTCGTGGATTCAATTTTCCACAGGTTCCTGCCCACTGACAGCTGATTGACGTGGGAGAAAGACAACAGGAGGTTTACTCATAACCTGTCCCTGATTTAATGGATGATCTCTCTTGGTTTGTGTGCCCTGCAGGTGCGTCGGGCCAAGACTCCAAGATTGTGTCGGGATGATGGACAGGTAAGGGGATCACAGGATACATCTGTAATGTGGCTTTGGGAGACCACCATCAGATCCTGCCACTACTCGTTAAAGTTTTTTTCATGATGCTCATTAAAAACAGTGCAATGAGTTTTGCATGTTCTAATTGATGGACGGTTAAGGAAGGTTTTTTTGTCTGGATGTTGTGGTGTAATTTGTGCCACTGTTAGGGTTTAATATGTCTAATTAGGATTGAAATGACTAAAATAATTTCAACTCTTAAAGGGATGCTGCCTTCCAGTTTTTTTTTAAAATGAGGTCATATGAGGTACCCCAATCAGATTTTCTGCTTGTTTATATTAATAAAATATTCATATTATCCTTGTTCCAAGTCATGTCACAAGCCATTACATAAAGACATAGTTTATACGTCTATAATGCATTAAAATATACCTAGAATGTGTTATTATATGTTTACAGCACTGTACAGTTATAGTTATAACCATTCATGAATATATATGCATTATGATAGGGATTTTAATGCATTAAAACTATAATAATTATAACACGCCTATGTCTTCATGTGAGCAGCAATTATTAAGTGATACTTGACCTTATAAGTCATTATAAAATGCTTTATAATGTCGTAGTATTTTTGCTATTAAGCATTATGAATATTTATGGGTACTTATATAGTACTAAACGGAGAGTCTATGTATAATGGATTATAGCCATGGGCTCAATAGATAGATTAAATGCTATATTTAGACTATTTTTACCACTTAACCTTGCCATCAGACAGCCATTTGGGATGGCTGTGGCTCAGTCGGTAGATCGGTCACATACTGGTTGGAAGGTCTAACTGCAGTAACTACATTTTTGGTAAAAATTGAGTTATAACTAAAAATCAACTCCTTGATGTCTGGATTATTATAAACCACAAAATTCAACTCAAAACCAAACAGTAATTGCACTTACCACGGTCTGCTTTGGATATTTATACTAATTTAAACATAAAAATAATATAAATTATAAGTTTATTTGAAAGGGAAATTATTATCTAGATAGTGATGAAGTAAAATAGTGAGATAAAATGATATTAAGACTAAAATATAACATTTCTTTATAATATTAAGTCTAAGATATGCAAATCTTTGAATAGAGTTGTTAAACACTTTAGATACACTGATAACAAAATAAATTTCAAAATGTTTATTCACTAAAAACAAAATATAAAAGCTGAATGAAGACAACATTGATGTGACTGCACTCTGTTTGTGCATTATTATTAGAACCTTTTACAGCAATGCAGTAACTACGTTTTTGGGGTCAAAGGTCAAATAAATCATGATGATTTTTGAGCATAAAAATTACATCATATGTAAAGCACTTTGGATAAAAGCGCTATATAAGTGAAGTCTATATACCATTTACGACGGGGAGCTGAAGCCGATATATCCATCTATGCTCTCTTCAAAACCACCAGACTCCATTGTGAAAATAACACATTTTTGCATTTTTGAATTGCTAGTCTTCCACTGCCTCAGTCAGTTTTTTTTGTGGCTTCGGTGACCCGAACTTACTGGCAGTGGTAGACCAGGAACTAAAAGCAGAAAGGAGTAGGTTTTGAAGAGAGCATAGATAACGGCTTAATTTCCTTATTTGAGGTCACTAATATACAATTTCCAGCATCCTGCTGTTGACAGATGCTGCTGCTTCTCTAAACTGGTACCACCAGCTGTAATAAAATGCATATGTATATATAGTCATGGAAATTTTTTTTAGACCACCCTTGTTGTCTCATTGTTTTCTTGTTTATTTAATGCTGGGTACAACTAAAGAGAGTTTAATTTAAGAGCTGATATCTAGACATTTTCCATGGTTTTCTTGATAATGATTTTGCTTATTATCAAGAAAACCATGAAGAATGGCCAGATATCAGCTCTTAAATGAAACTCTTATGAGCTATTTTTGTTGTTATCATTATATTTATCCAAACAAATGTACCTTTAGTTGTACCAAGCAGTCGATGAAATAAAAATGAACAAGAGGAATTGAAGAAAACAATGGTCTAATCATTTTTTCCATGACTGTATATCACATACAATTACTGTTCAAAAACCTCCAAGTTAACCCTTTAAGTTTTGTTACACGACTTGGTCTTGTTCCAAAATGCAGCTCAGGTTACTACGCCACTATACTACATCTAGCACTACCAGTTATAAAGCTATGTCTACTTCTATTATAATAATATAAACAAGCATAAAATAAAAAGCAGCCGTGTACAGTTAAAAAAAAAAGTATTTTGTGAACAGCCGCACAACCTAAATACCCTGAAGACACAACAACAACTCTATTAAAACACCCATAAAAACAAGTGATCTTTCCAGCAAGAGCAAATTCAAAAGAGTGACAAACTCATTAGAATTTAACCAAAGCAGCAAACCCATAAAAGGAGGTCTCGAGCTCCTTTTAAAGAGAAATTAGACCTTTTTTATTTTCCTCTGGCAGGCTTCTGCTGAGTCTCTATTTCCAGAGTTCTTTTGCTCTTGCAGTGGCATTATTCCCCCGTCTCATCTGGTGACCCCCATGTCGCTGGTTCTGCTGTAAACCCTTTCCTCCTAATTGGAAAGTCCTTCCTTTGTCTCTCACCTAGTGCTGTCTCGCTCTTTTTTCTTCTTCTTCTTCTGTTTTATTTTTGGTTTTTCCCTCCTTGTCTTTAACCCTCTCCCTCACCTCCAAATATGGTTCTTCCTATTGTTGTTGTTTCTCCTTGTCTCTCTCCTTTCCCTCTATTTAATCCATTCCAAACCGCTGCATTACTATTCACAGCATGGCTGTATATCTCATTATGTCGAAACCCCGCGGCCTCTTTGTAAATTTCAAGCTCCCCCTTCTTTGGGTTTGTCACAATCGATATGGCAAAAGCTGCGGCACCGTGCTCCACCATAGCTCCATGCTACATGAGTCTTCCATTAGCCGCTAATGGCCTTTACAGCTAATAGAGTTTTGGACTTCAAGTATCGAGAAGAAGAGGGTGTTACAGATTAGTTTGTGCTATGTGGTTGTGTTTTAAAAAATAATAATAAGAGGGCACTAAGGATTCTAGTGAGAAGGTGAAAATGGAAAACGTGAAGGATAAGGAAAAGAGAGCAACAGGAGGACATAATTGAGTGGTGGCATAAGACACAAGAGCAAGAGGTATGTAAATGGCAAAAGCATTAGTGCTACCATTAGTGTAGAAAAATAGCTTTTATCTTCCAACCTTAAGGCTTCACTTTCACTTAATTCCTCTCAGAAAATTCTGAGGGAACATTTGAAGGATTAGCACTTCAAAATTGTTTTCTTATTTGGATTTGTGTAGATAATGAATTAGGCAATTAATATTAATTACATCACATAACTGGAAAATAAGTGCACCCAGTAGAGTGCGGACATTGTCCAGCACAGAACCCCATCTAAAAAAATAAACGTTTTAAAAGTAATTTGCTTGTTATCTTGCAGACAGACCAAAAAAAAGCATGAATTCAGAGTCAAAATCAGTTTTTTCGGGGCGGTTATACAGCTGTCTTAGTGCTATACTGGCAGTCATCCAGACACAGTTCCTTTAGAAGGTGATGAAATTCACTGAGATTTATTTAATCCAGACGTCACTTCTGCCAGGTATAAAACAGCAATAGTGATTATTTCGGCCACGATTAATGATGGGAAAAAACATTAATGTGATGTTGTTTACACTTGGTGCCCCGTGCGAGTAACAAATCTAAGGATGGTCCAGTTCAGTACTAGAGATCCGTTGTGGATGATGTCGAAGTTGTTTTTTATTTGGATATATGTAGATAATGAACTATGCGATTAATGTTAATTACATAAAATAACTGGAAAATAAGTGCACCCAGTAGATTGCAGAAATTGTCCAGCACAGAACTCCATTCACAAAACAAACGTTTTAAAAATAATTTGCTTGTCGTCTTGCAAGCAGACCAAATAAAGCATGAATTCAGATGTTTTGCATATAGCCTTGATAATGCAAGTATTTCAGCATACTTTCCATCAATGTATGTAATAAAATCATAGCAAAATCTGTTTTTTGGGGGTTTATACAGCTGTGTTAGTGCTATACTGGCAGTCATCCAGACACAGTTCCTTTAGAAGGTGATGAAATTCACTGAGATATATTTAATCCAGACGTCACTTCTGCCAGGTATAAAACAGCAATAGTGATTATTTTGGCCACGATTGACGGAAAAAAATATCAATGTGATGTTGTTTACACTTGGTGCCCCGTGCGAGTAACAAATCTAAGGAGGGTTCAGTAGGAGAGATCAGTTGCGGATGATGTGGAAGTTTGGGCAAATACAGCAATTGTTGTTATTATCTTCCTCTTCTTCTGTCTTTGTTTTATAGTTTGTTCCATTATTGTCTTTTATTGATTGCAGACTGAAATAAACTTCATATTTGATATGAGTATATAAAAGAGCGAGATGACTGACTGACTATAAGCACACGCTGTAGCTTCTCCACCACCCGGTAATAAGAGCACATACCCTCAAAGCCTTTTTCTTCTGACCTGTGAAAATGGAAGCATCTCTCACCTGGAAATAGCTGTGTGCTTTCGTGCAAAATAAGAGGAAAGATGGGGAGGGGTGAAAATGGAGAGAGCAGAAAGGAGTTGAGGAGGAGGAAGAACCCTGTAGAAAGCTGTATAAACTTTTCCAAACAGTGGTGTTAAAGGGATAGTGCAGTTTTTTTAGAGTTATCTATGCTTGTCAAATACCAAAGCCTGGATAACAGCTAACTTCAGTGTAATACCCTGACTATACTGCCCTACAAACTCTAACTGCAGTAACTATATTTTATTCTAAGAATTTTCTGAGAAATAATTATATAAAAATCACTAACTACAAAATCTATTTAAGCATTTAAACATAAAACTAAAGCAGTGTAGCCTTGTATTTCTTCATTGTGTTGAATAGTGAAGAAAAGAATATTAGAACTTATATGTTTATTTGATAGGGAAATTATTATCTAGATAGTGATGAAGTGGAAAAAAAGTGAGATAAAATGATATTAAGACTAAAATATAACATTACTTTACAATTTTTTTTAGAGTTATCTATGCTTGTCAAATACCACCAGACTCCATTGACAAAAACACTCATTTTTACCTTGCAGAACACAGGAGTTGCTGTTCTACAACAGTTCGCTAGTTTGCTTGTGTGCTTAGTCCTTTGGGCCAACTAAATCGCTTGAAGTTGGCATAGTCAGGCGGCTTAACCAAATAAAGGGGACACGCCGGACAAAAGCACCACATTTTTTCCACATACTCTCTATCATTATAGGTTTCAATTTTTAGTAGGAGCCACTTCATCAATATTGCGGTGATGGCAGCCATATAAAGTCTATGAGAAATGCTGTATCTTCCAAGCCACTCAGAAGGTCAATCTTGGTGTCAAAATATACATTTTCTGGGTCCAGGAATCATTTAAAGCTATTGAGAATATCACTGGATGATTATTTGATCAAATAGATATGTTCATTTTCACTCAGACTGGGCAACTCGCTTCAAGTGCTGCAGCAGGGTATCCTGAGTTGAAACTGTTTGGAATCAATGTTCACGGGAGAGTGGATTAGCTGCCATGTACACTGCTCAAAAAAATCAAGGGAACGCTTTCATCTCATGTCAGATCTTGATCAACACATTATTTACAGTGAGTCATCCAGTGATATTCTCAATAGCTTTAAATGATTCTTTGACCCAGAAAATGTATATTTTGACACCAAGATTGACCTTCTAAGTGGCTTGGAAGATATATTGGTTCTCATAGACTTTATATGGCTTATGGCTTATATGGCTGCCATCTCCTATCTGCAATCTTAATGAAGTGGCTCCTACCAAAAGTTGAAACCTTTGGTGATAGAGAGCATGTGGAAAAATTTTGGTGCTTTTGTCCGGCGTGTCCCCTTTCTTCTCAAATCTGGTCCTAAGCCGCCTGACAAGCAATTTGTGGTCCAGGTTTGGTGGTTGATTAACGCCTATTTTTGCAGATTGGGTTGGGTTGTTGCTAATTCAAAAACCCAGACTCAAGCATCACTAATTCAGAGGAAAAGTAGCCAAAGAAAAGACCAGGAGGGTGATGTGAGCTGTGAATGAGCTCAAATGTGCAAAAAATAATGATAGTAATAAATATCCAACACATACTACTGTGCAATACCCGAGTATAAAAATGCAGTAAAATAAGAATGCTTTCAATAATATAAATGTTAATTGTTTATTGTGTTACCACCCTTTGCCTTCAAACCAGCATCAATTATTTACTCTAGGCATTTTTTCACACCTGCCTAAGACGTTTTGCGCAGTACTGTACATGCACTACATTTGTTTGGACAAATATAATGACAATAAAAAAATAGGTCATAAGAGTTTAATTTATTTTCCATGGTTTCATTATCAAGAAAACCATGGAAAATGGCAGCTCTTAAATTATGAGCTATTTTTTTGTTATCATTATATTTGTCCAAATAAATGTATCTTTAGTTGTACCAGGCATTAAAATGAATAAGAAATTGAAGAAAACAATGGTGGTCTAGTAATTTTTCCATGACTGTAAATATGAAAAGTATAAGAAATATAAATAACGATATAATTGTCCATCGCGTTGTTTGGTGAAATTTAAAACACCAAAATAACACCAACAATCTAACCAATAGAGGCAGGGGTAGGACCTGCAACTCGTGTTCTGCAAGCTTAAATTGTTTTTGTTTTTGTTTTGTAGAAATAACAGTAAAACACTGTCAAATACATCAGAAATAGGGCGTAAAATAAAAAATTGTATATCACCATATTAGACACTTTTAATTAATCAACATCAAATCAAAGAATAGCACAAAACTTTTACTTTTTTCTGCCATAAAGTGGAAGAAACACAGTTTTGCTGTAAAAATCTAACATTTTCATGCAAAATTTATGGAGAAATACCATGGTGTGTGAATGAATGACACAATTACCCTAAAAATAACAGGAATACTCAGTCTAAATTACGGTTTTTGCTGATATTTACATTTAAATTTAGAATAGAAAACCCACTCACTGTATTTTTTAAGTTCTGGCAACCACAGCTGCCGGTATTTTACCGTAAATTAAACAGATTTTTTTTACAGTGTGGGGACATGCCGACTGCCATCTACTGTAGGTAATCGACGACTATAGATAAGGTTGTGTGGTCACTTAAAACAAATTTTCAGCATCATGTTTTCTTACTGCAGCCAATCAAGCTGATTCTAAAAGCACAAGGTAAAATGTGAAGAGGTAAGATATTTGGGGGAATAACAGCAGGTTGGAGAATACATCAGCATCGGCTGAGGTTTGCACTTTTCTTTCAAAGTGCCTTTTAGTTTCTTAATGTTTCAGCAATGTTAATGCTGCCTCTCTTCCTCCGTCTCTACAGGACACCCCTGATAGCAGCTGGCATTATCGGTGGCCTATTCATCATCGTCATCCTGGCGCTCAGCGTGGCCGTTTCTGTCCGACGCAAAAGCATAAAGAAGAAGAGGGCCTTGAGGCGCTTCTTGGAGACAGAGGTGAGAGGGTTGAGGTCAGAACAACAACATGAAGGGTGTTTTTTTCCTCATAGAATCACTATTTTCTCTCACTTTTACCTTGAGTTCATTGGGGTTTTTTTTTTCAGGAATACCGTATTTCCTCAGATAGTATCTGGGGCTTCTATTGATAAAAAAATCAGTTTGGGACCCGGCTAATTATAGGTGCAGGCTATTATTTGAAGGAGGCTTTTATTAAAAAAAGAACATCAGAGCAGCTCTGACCGGCACTTTTTAGAGTGTTTTACACAGCGCACTGTAGCCAGTTACCCGGATGTCGGCCATATTGGAAGTACTTGGATGTAAACAAACAATGAACAGCTGAATGTTCACTATTTTCTCTCACTTTTACCTTGAGTTCATTGGGTTGTTTTTTTTCAGGAATACCGTATTTCCTCAAATAGACAACACAAAATAACTAAAAAGAGACACAGAAAAGACACCAAATGACTACAAAAAACACACAAAAGACACCAAATGACTACAAAGAGACACAAAACCACAAAAAAAGACACCAAATAACTAAAAAGACACCAATTGACTACAAAGAAACTTACAATAACTGAAAAGGACACAAAATGAAGAACAAGACACAAATAGTTTTAATTCATTCCCATTCTAAAACGTGGATTTTTCTTGCTCAATGAAAACTTCATAACCTGCTAATATTAGCACACTCTTGTATTTTTACCTCGTAAATATTAATTAATATGATATTTTCCCTAGCCATGCAAAGACTGGAGGTCTGCATCCTCAAGTCCAAATATAGTCTGCAAAAAAACCTTCTGAGCTTGTGCAGAAGTCTTGTTAAGTCGAAGATTTTGCAATCATAAATACCATATTTCCTCAAATAGTAGCCGGAGATTCTATTAATAAAAAATCTGTTTGGGACGCGGCTAATAATAGGGGCAGGCTATTATTTGAAGGAGGCTTTTATTAAAAAAAGAAAATCAGTGTTTTACACGGGGCATTGTAGCCATGGTTACCCGGATGTCGGCCATATTGGAAGTACTGGGATGTAAACAAACAATGAACAGCTGAATGTTCATTTGAAGCAGGATTTAAAATGTCTAAACTAAGAAAATAAGAAATCCGTGTCAGTTTCACGGAAATTTGAGTGATTCCGTGGCTATTCCACGGATTTTGAGTTAAGCTAAATCCGTGGCTATTTCATGGATTCCTGTGAGACCAGGTTCATATTTACCTACAGTACTAACTCGTGTGGCCAAACTTCTAAATACAGGTGTTGTGTGGACATCTGTTACCGTCAAATGATGTTTCCTGAACGGTGTTCTCCGTAGATCACCTCCTGGTTGGAGTTAGGATTTCAGTTTAAGGTGAGGCCTTGTAGAGAGAACTGTTTGGGGTTCAGGTAAACTTGGGCTCATGTTAAGCAACTTAAAGGAGGACTGGTTGGGGTCAGGGGTCAGGTTAGCTGCAAAAAAATGACACAAAATGACAGAAAAAAAGCTAAATTCCTTAAAAAAAAGACACAAAATGACAAAAAAAAGACACAAACTTACTAAAAAGAAACAAAATTACTAAAAAAAAGACAGAAACTTACTAAAAAGAAACGAAATTCCTAAAAAAAGACACAAAATGGCCAAAAAAGACACAAAATTACTAAAAAAAAGACTCAAAATGACCAAAAAAAGACACAGAATTACCAAAAAAGACACAAAATGACCAAAAAAGACAGAGATAGGAGGACTGGTTGGGGTCAGGGGTCAGGGTGGTGCAGGTTAAGGTAAGGGGACACATATCGACGGGGAACAGACTTTGACATAACACCAGTAAAACACCCGGCTTATAAAAGAGGCTTTTATTTACTAAAAACTGTTTTTACACCCGGTCATTAATAGGGGCCCGGATTTAAATTGAGGAAATACGAAATTGCATTTTAGGTTGGAGAATTAACTTCAATTTGAAACTACAGAATAAATGAGTCATAGCTTTTGGGCTAGTAATAGCTTTGGACAAATTACTGGAGTATAATGACTTTTATTGATCCCAGAGAGGAAATTGGGAAAAAAGCTTCCTACCATACTATTAATGTCACACAAATTCAAAGAGGCAAAGTTTTCTTTTAGTTTGCTTAATGAAAGTGAACAAACGAGCCTAATTAGACCCTTTCCATTGTTACAACACTTTCTATGATATCTATAATGCATTATAAGCATGCTTAATGCATCATAATCTGCTTATAACACTGCATATATTCTCTCGTAAATATTTTTTAAAAATCTAAATTTTGCATGCACGTATCTTGAATTTTGAAGCTTTTTTAGTAATAAACATTCATAAATATTCATAATGCTTCATAGCAATAGTCATAACACACACGATAGGCATTTTAAAACAACATATATATATATTTTTTTAAAACAGTCACTGACCTTTAGTTAGTAATAGCTTTGGACAAATTACTGGGGTATAATGAATTTTATTGATCCCAGAGAGGAAATTGGAGAAAAAGCTTCCTCAAAGATGCCTACCATACAATTAATGTCACAAAAAAAAAAAAACAAGGCAAAGTTTTCTTTTAGTTTGCTTAATTTAAGTGAACAAACGAGCCTAATTAGACATTTTCCATTGTTACAAGACTTTCTATGATGTCTACACTGTAAATAATCGCTGTGAAATCAGTTATTTACTGTTTCATTCACAGTTCATCGCTGTTTGATTTTTACAGTAAAGTGCTGTATAATTTACAATAAAAATCGGTCCATGTGACAAAATTACAGTAGCCAAAGCATTAGAAAAAAAACACAATAGACAGTTTGAAAAGTAGACTACTGTATTTTTCCATTTTCATCATAATTTTGATCAGAATCAGTCCTATACAAATACTGTTTAAATAATTAACTTAAATTTTTTCACAACAAATAATTTGCAGGGCCAGTTCATCGCTGCTTGCAGCTTTAATTTATCTTGTTTTAAGAGTTAATTTCTTATTTTAAGTGTTCAACATGCTTATTTCTAGATTTAATAATCTTAATTTAAGAAATCTTGCCAAGAGAGAAGAATAAATATATAGATTTCCCTCAGATTTAGTGTTTTTATCATGTTTTAAACACTGTTTATTTTCAGTTTTAGGAATAAGCTTCCCACTTTCTTTCTTTGAGTTTGTTAGAAACTATTTACCTCAAAGTTGCAGTGCACTTTTCCAGATGGATGCCAACCAAACTAGACTCATAAGCGAACCTTGAAACATTAAACCTTGGCGATGGTACTTAGCCAAACCACGCATTGCGCAGAAGGTTCTAAAATTATGCACGGCCGCCATCACCCATCGATCCGGCCTTGAAGACGCTTCATTTCTGGGAAGCATTAGACGGCGGAGTAGACTTTATATTCAAAGCAGAAAGTCAAAGATGGAGGTGTAGGTGAGTGCAGGCTTTATGTGCGCATGTGTGCCGTGCCTGATCACCTTTACTGTGTTTGCCTGTGTGTGGCCCAGCAGTGATGTCATCGCTGCAGGTCCGCTGAGTGGCCTTGCCTTTAGGAGTGGGGCAGGCTGCTTGTCAGCCTACATTAGGATAATTTACAGGTGGAGGCAGCAGTGTTATAGACAGCTGTCAGGCTGGAGACGGGGGAATGGAGGAGGGCGGCCATGGGCACTTTCTGCCTCATCCCAGCCACACACATCCATCTTAATCAGCCGGGCCCGTCCCGACAGCCTCTCGACTGGGAGGGAAGTCTTCCGTCCGGGCAGATTCGCTAATGTACTGTCACAGATGAGGAGAGGCTGGGGAGGTCAGGCTGGAGGGGGATCTTCTTCTTCTTTTACATCTCTGTATGAAGCTGCTCTGACTGGTTTACGCTCCTTCAAAGCTCGACTCAATGCTCCAGCAGGAAAACGTGAAATATAGCCAGACAAGTCGATTTCCCATCCTCCGAGGAGACCTGATAGGGTGTAAAAGTAATTAGACACAATCAAATCTTTAAGACCTCATTAAAGTTCCAAGCCAGGACAAAGAAGTCCAAGATCAAGTCCCAAGTCGGGGGCGGACAAGTCTTGAGTCAAGTCTTAGGTCGAGACAAGCCTGAAGTCCTGAATGAAGTCCCCAGTCCCGACTGATGAATCTCAAGTCAAGTCCCAAGTCAAGACAGGCAACTCCTGAGTCAAGTCCCAAATCAAAATGGACATGTCCGAGATCAAGTCCCAAGTCAGGCAGACAAGTCCAGAGTAAAGTCGAATGTTCAGACTAACAAATCTCAAGTCACATCGCAAATCAGGACAGGCAAGTCCTGAGTCAGGTCCCAAGTCAAGACTGGTAAATCTCAAGTCAAGTCCCAAGTTAAGACAGGCAGGTTCTGAGTCAAGTCCCAAGTCAAGACTGTTAAATGTCTGATCAAGTCCCAAGTCAAGATTGTTAAATCTCAAGTCAAGTCTCAAGTTAAGACAGGCAAGTTCCAAGACAGGACAGACAAGGCTGAGATCAAGTCCCAAGTCAGGGCAGACAAGTCCCGAGTCAAGTCGAAAGTTCAGACTTACAAATCTCAAGTCAACTCGCAAATCAAAACAGGCAAGTCCTTAGTCAGGTCCCAAGTCAAGACTGGTAAATCTCAAGTCAAGTCCCAAGTTAAGACAGGCAGGTTCTGAGTCAAGTCCCAAGTCAAGGCTGTTAAATGTCTGATCAAGTCCCAAGTCAAGATTGTTAAATCTCTTGTCAAGTCCCAAGTCAAGACTGTTAAATCTCAAGTCAAGTCCCAAGTCAAGACTGTTAAATCTCAAGTCAAGTCCCAAGTCAAGACTGTTAAATCTCAAGTCAAGTCCCAAGTTAAGACTGTTAAATCTCAAGTCAAGTCCCAAGTTAAGACAGGAGTCAAGTCCCAAGTCAAGACTGTTAAATCTCAAGTCAAGTCCCAAGTTAAGACTGTTAAATCTCAAGTCAAGTCCCAAGTTAAGACTGTTAAATCTCAAGTCAAGTCCCAAGTCAAGACTGTTAAATCTCAAGTCAAGTCCCAAGTTAAGACTGTTAAATCTCAAGTCAAGTCCCAAGTTAAGACAGGAGTCAAGTCCCAAGTCAAGACTGTTAAATCTCAAGTCAAGACTGTTAAATCTCAAGTCAAGTCTCAAGTTAAGACAGGAGTCAAGTCCCAAGTCAAGACTGTTAAATCTCTAGTCAAGTCCCAAGTTAAGACAGGTAGGTTCTGAGTCATGTCCCAAGTCAAGACTGTTAAATCTCAAGTCAAGTCTCAAGTTAAGACAGGAGTCAAGTCCCAAGTCAAGACTGTTAAATCTCAAGTCAAGTCCCAAGTTAAGACAGGTAGGTTCTGAGTCATGTCCCAAGTCAAGACTGTTAAATCTCAAGTAAAGTCTCAAGTTAAGACAGACAAGTCTGAGATCAAGTCCCGAGTCAAGTCGTAAGTTCAGACTAACAAATGTCAAGTCAACTCGCAAATCAAAACAGGCAAGTCCTTAGTCAGGTCCCAAGTCAAGACTGGTAAATCTCAAGTCAAGTCCCAAGTTAAGACAGGCGGTTCTGAGTCAAGTCCCAAGTCCAGACTGTTAGATGTGCTGTAGTGTCCCAGATGAGGTCAGGCTGGAGGGGGATCTTCTCTGTATGAAGCTGTTCTGTGACTGATTTTCGCTCCTTCAAAGCTCGACTCAATGCTCCACCAGGAAAACGTGAAATATAGCCGGCCAAGTCGATTTCCCATCCTCCGAGGAGACCTAATAGGGTGTAAAAGTAATTAGACACAATCAAATCTTTAACATCTGTGGCCTACAGGTTAGACAGCAGTCATTAAGAGCAGGTCATGGGTTCAGGCCCCGCGACACGTTAGCAGCCGTGTTTTAGTGTCCTGAGCTGACATTGAACCTCTCCAGGTCATTCTGTGGCAGAGCATTAGCTGAATGGATCAGCGGTTTAAAGAGTCATTACCCGACAGCAGAGTCGCTGTTTCACAGGTCACATGTCAAGTCTTTGCTCTCCAGTCACAAGTCAAGACAGGCAAGTCCTGATTCAAATCCTAAGTCAATACAGGCAAGTATTGACTGATTCAAGTCCCAAATCAAGACGGACAAGTCCTCATTAAAGCTCCAAGACAGGACAAACAAGTCCAAGATCAAGTCCCAAGTCAGGGCGGACAAGTCCCGAGTCAAGTCTAAAGTTGAGACTAACAAATCTCAAGTCAACTTGCAAATTAAGACAGGCAAGTCCTTAGTCAGGTCCCAAGTCAAGACTGTTAAATATTAAGTCAAGTCTCAAGTTAAGACAGGCAACTCCTGAGTCAAGTCCCAAATCAAAATGGACAAGTCCCCATTCAAATTCCAAGACAGGACAGACAAGTCCAAGATCAAGTCCCAAGTCAGGATGGACAAGTCTTGAGTCAAATCCCAAATTGAGACTAACAAATCTCAAGTCAACCCCCAAATCAAGACTGTTAAATCTCAAGTCTAGACTGGCAAGTCCCGAGTCATGTCCCAAGTCCTACCTAAACATTGGAGTCTTAACAAGTCTTAATGAACTCTGGTCTTCTTGTTTAATGTGTGCTCATGTTCCTGGAGAAAGCACCTGCATCACTATGTTGCAGACATTCACTTTAGAAGTTGCTGCTTTCTTCACATCTGTCTGGAATTCCAATGCTTGCCTTTAAAATATGAATATGTGCATTCACACTCAGATATCCCTCTTCCCCTGTTTACTTTCTAACTGAATGCTGCTCTCCACCCAGCATACTAACAAACCCGCTCCTTGCAGCCTGTATCACACTTTCCACTGGCTCTTTTTTTAGCTGATGAAACCGCGCGATAGGCTTTGGACTGGCTGGCGAATGTGGATTCTCTATTCAAACGAATAATAGAGCTGAGTCTGTGAATGGAGATCAAGCTTGTCTGGATGAGGGATTTGGGGACAGCGCAGGCTCAGGGACTCCCCTCTCTCTCCCTATCTGCCATAGCTGTTTTTAAACAGAGAGCTCACCTCTTGTGTCAGATGGGAAAAAGATGCCTCCAGTACTCGCTGTCAAAAAACGTGATCTGAGCACCCGGTTGAAATTTCCATATCAAGGACGTGTGTGAAGGCTGTTGCGCCGTGTTGACTTGCAAAACACGGCGCTATTTCATTTCTTTCATTGTTTTCTTTGTTTTAATATTCTCTGTCTTTTCTTGCATCCTCACCTTCTATTTTTCTTTTTCGCTCTTCCGTTTTGATCTCTGCATCTCCATTTATCCCACTGTCTCCCCAGTGAGCAAACACTTTATTCTTCTATCTTTTTAACTACGTCTTTCTGGTATTTTTTTCCTCCCTTCTCCCTCTCTCTCTCACCTTGAAAGAAACATGGAGACTAGTATGAAAAAAAGCCAGTCTCACACTGTGGTGCCTCTTAAAGAAGCCCGTGAAAACAAATTGCTTTGCTCGCAGGGAGAGACAGCACAAACAGCAGAGTCCCCTCACTGTTGCGGCGCGACCCCAGGCCGTGACCTTTGACCCCAGTCCAATGAAGCAGGACTAATGCACTTGGAATCGCCCTCCCTCTCTTCCCCCGAAGGTCCTCTTCCAGCTGCTTTGTACAGACATTGGCCGTGTGAGTGTTTCAGCACCACAGGCTGCGGACAGCTCCCATGCTGCTTACATGCTCTCTTCTGCTCTCTTACAAGAAGGATTTCAGCATTCGGGGGAGTTGGACAGCTCCCGTTGTTCACCCCGGGGCTGGCTGGCTGAACGGATGCACAGGATGTCATTACAAATGCATGTAGTGCAGCCGAGCATTGTTCAAATATACCCAATCTCATGTTAAATTTAAGTCGACATCCCGGTGATTCAAAAGGACACCAAGTATGTTATCTGGAATGCCGTAGAGGTGTGAAGGGAATAACATTTTAGTTTGACAGTCCAAACATATTGAACTTAAAATAATTCAATTATTCATTTTAAATCAGTATTAAAGGCTACCTGTGTGCGAAACCTAATTAGCAAGTGAGCAATGAAGGCTAAACAGGTGGCTAAAAGTCAACCTGCTCTCACAGAAATCCGTGAAATAGCCACGGATTTCGCTTAACTCAAAATCCGTGGAATAGCCACGGATTCGCTCAAATTTCCGTGAAACTGACACGGATTTGGCTACAATGCAAGTTAATGACAGTCATATCCCGTGGCTATTCCATGGATATTTGTTCCTATTGGTTTGTTCCAAGTCACGTGACTTTCAAGGTCCCGGCGGTCAGAACAAAAAACATGGCGGACAGTTCTCTCATTTTTAGTGAAAAATCAATATTTTGACTTAGTTTCTGCATAAAAATGGATTTTGATCACATTTCTAGCGAGAAATATATGTTTTATTTTCTAAATCTTCACTCAGTGAATGTACATAATCACTTTGTATGTTGGAATAGCCACGGGATATGACTGTCATTAACTTGCATTGTAGCGAAATCCGTGTCAGTTTCACGGAAATTTGAGCGAATCCGTGGCTATTCCACGGATTTTGAGTTAAGCGAAATCCGTGGCTATTTCACGGATTTCTGTGAGATCATGTTGCTAAAAGTAATTAATAAATGATAGAAACAAAAGGCTAAAAGTGATGATTAAACAATGAAAATAATTAACAGAAATGAATGGGTAAACAGCTGCAAATGTTAAAAATAATTGAATAGTTCAGTAAAATAATGGATAAATGGCTGAAACACTAGATAATTAGCTTAAACAAATGGATAAAGGTTTAAATGGTTAGCTTCAATAGTTAGCCTAGCTAAAAGTAATAGATTAATGGTTTAAATAGTCAGTTAGAATAATGGATACACAGTTAAAATACTTACCTTAAAGTAGCCTAAGTAACTGTTATAATAAATTAATTAAATATAATATAATAAATTGCTGAAGTAAATGTAATGATGGTCAAGATAGTTAGCTAAATGTAACAGAATAACAGTTTAAATAATTAGCTTAAATTACTGACTTGACAGTCAAAATGATTAGCTAAAAATGATGGATAAACTCTAACCATTATTAGCTAAATACCAACTCAACAGTTCTATCAAAGGATTAGCTAAAAGTAGCGGGTAAGCTAAAAGAAAAAGGAATAGCGGTTAAAGTTGTTAGCGAAAGTAATGGCTAAACAGTGGAAATATTGAAGCAACACTTCAAGCAGAAGTCATGGTAGAAGTACAGTTTGGACCAAACCAAGGTTAATGACAGTTCAGTTGTATGAAATAATTATCAATATTCACTTTTTTTCATAGACTGTATATAAATAGTGGACGTAGTCACCATGATGTCAACTGTGGTTTGTGAACTGCCCGTTTGAAGCATCGAGTTTGGCGTTACAGTCGTTGCCATCTTTGTTTTTTGAAACCGGGAGAGACCATATCCGGACTGGGGAGGAGCGAGGGGTGGATCTGCCTGCCAACAGTGACCTGTCAATCACAGGGTAGCCCCGCCCCAAATTATACCCCACTTTACATCTATTTTCTTCCAAATTGGACCATTATTTACACAAGTAACATCATATAGTATTGAAGAACTGAAAGTAGTAACTAGTAATACATCAAAAGAGAAGTAGTCTCATTTTGTATTGAGATAGATAGGACCGGACTTCTTTTGCAACCGACTGTGTCGACCCCTGCTGGACTTTTGATAGAATGCAAGCTAAAGGGACTTCCCTGCTCAGGCCGGGAGGTTGCCGCCTGCTTTTGAAAGAGACATTGGTAATCAATGAATAGGGTATGTGTCGAGCTCAGGTAGCGCTCTACCTGATTAGCTGGATCAGCCCCAGCCAATCGGGAGCTAATCAGGCGAAGGCAGAGTAAAAAATGTGTAGTACTGGGCTTCTTCTGGGCCTAAACACTTGGACCCCATTACTATAGTTCAGTCAAACAGCTCCAGCAAGAAGAAAAAAAAAAAACTTAACGTAAACGGGCATGCATATTTCTGCCAATTCCATAACCCCTAAATTCCTACAGAGAATTCGGCAGAAATTCATGTTTTAGTAGTACAGTAAAAACTCCTCTTTAAATGCAGATAGTGGAGGACAAGTGGGTTCATTGCTGCTGGGATGGCCTCGCTAATACCAAGAATGAATGTCCTTGCATACTGATAAGCAAGCTCTCCTGCTATCATGCACAAATGGTCTTAATGAGCTCACTCTGTGTCATTGTGGTTTCCTAAGTATAGCACAAGAATATATTAGTGGGACATCAAGATACCCAAAATTCAAGAAGAAAATAGGGTGCTTATTGTTGTCCAAATTATGTTTTGTGACCTTCCATGCCTTTAACCAGTTTGTTCCGCCTTAAATTGCCATTGAAACTTACCTTCATGTATTTATTCCACATCTGTCCTGCATTATATCTTATATAGTGAAACCCAATCTCATGAGACTGTTTAACATTTATTAGGCCATTCCGACTATACGGTAACCAAAACTTCACTGTTTCCCCAAAGCAATTCCTTTATGGTATTTTTATAAGTTGTAGAATAAACAGACGGAAGGTCAGAATATTAAACTTTAATAGATATATGAAGAAGCGTATATCCGGCCCTGTTTCCACATAATGCGATTGCTTTAGGCAGAAGTTTGTGCCACTCTTGTTTCACCTGATTTCAATTACACAACACAACAAATGTAGCATTTTATACGGGTAATGTGAACATTAAAAGTATACCCGAGGGCTCGCAGTGGAACTCCGTGTTTGAGGACATTGTTTAGTTACTCAATGCGAAATAATTCTGTGAATGTATTCCGGCTCGAGGCTTGAACACACTGCTTATTTGTCCAATGAAGCATCCGAATCCTCTGCACGGAGCCACCGGTGAGGCTCATTTGGCAAAGGCAAGGTGCATTATTAGCTGGTAAATAAAGTGGCGTGGTGAGTGAGAACGAGCTCGGGAGAGTTTTTAAGGCCATGGGGTGTGCATCTTATTTAATAGACCTCTCCTCTCTAGTCCTGCTTTGTCCTAATGAAACAATAACGCTCCAGCCTGTCACCATCTGCTCATACCACTGCTCCGTCACCTCCTCCCTGCCTTTGGTCTCTCTTTCTAAATCTCTCCATTTCTCTCCACCTCCTTGTTTTCTTGTTATTCATGCACCACCAAACTGATGCAAATAATGCTCTTTGGCCAAATACCAGGCTGATATGATGGATGTGACCAAAGCTTGTCCTTCTTCTTCTTCTTGTAAATAAAGTCAGTGCTTCTTTGTAATTTAGAACTTCATGTAATTGGTTCATTTAAATTCCTTAACCCTTTATTGGGCGAAGAACTATATTTGGTAACTTCAGTGGATATCTAAACTGGGTCCCCATGTCTCTCTGTTTGGTCGTAGAACTACATGGATTTATTCCAGCTAATCAGCAAAGATCAGGCACCATGACATCTGACCAATCAGTGTGATCATAATATAATAATATTAACTTTATTGACCTGGACCTCCAATGTAAAAATGAAAAATTTAGAAAAAAAATTTAGTTATTCTTCAGTGACTTGTACCAGGAGAACTTGACTATGAAGGCGTATTAGGGCCAAGTATGAATAAAAATAAAAATACAAAATACAGAAAAAAAGTTGCAAATTTACTAGATTAAAGTGGCAAATCTACAAGAAAAAAAGTGAGGAAAAAAACAACTTTTTTCTCACAGATTAACCACTTTAAATCTCATAAATCTGTGCATTTTTTTCTCGTAGATTTGCCACTTTTATCTCGTCAACTTTCTTCTCAAAATGTTTTTTTTTTTTTACACATTCTGGCTGTATGGAATAACCTCCAATATTCTCTAGGGTTGAAATTTGGAATTTGCAAGTATTTCAGTGAGTGTCCTGTAAAGGGTTAAGAGTCTCGTATTGTAAAAAGTGAAATTGCCATGTCTTTTTTAAATTATGTTTAGGCTGTACATAAATATAGTAAAAAAAATATCAAACTGCTCAAACCACGAAGAAATGCAGCCTGTATTCAGAAACTGTGCCTTTAAACAAGCCATCAGGACTTCCGTAACGTTGTGATGTCACAACGTTACCACATATGGGTAAAAATAAGTGCCGCTACAATGGCATTACAGTCATTCCCCTGCGGAAATGGTGGTGCAAAGCCACTGAGTGCAGATACGAAAGACTCGGAAACAGTGAACAATAAGGGCAGACTGTGCTTTTTCTTAAAGAGACAGGAGCTAAATCGGAGCGTTTCAGACAGAGAGTCGATATAGGTATATTCATACGGATAATATGAGAAAAATAAAGTGTTTTTTGAACACTTAAGCATGTAAATATATTCTAGTAAAAAAACTAAATCCAAGTTTGCACCTCAAAATGAACATAATATATCCCCTTTAATAGCCTTTTACTTACATATAAATGAATAAGGCAGTGTTATTTAACCATTAATTATATGCACAGTTACTTTATTATATAACTTTTAGAACTGAATTTCAGAACTGAAGTTGCAGTCTTGGTTTTTCACATGAGATTTCTTGAGTTCAGCTTTTTTTTTTCCAATGGTATGAAGCGGGCTGGGGTCAATGGGGAAAAGGTAGTTTCACGCACTGTACATCAATCAGAATTCAGCAGCATTTGAGAGTAAATATGAGGCCTGTTGGCGATGGATGTTTTTTTTATACTGTAAATCAAATCTGATCAAAACGCAGAGTAGTAATGAAGCAGATAAGCTGAATTCTTGATTGTTGTTGATTTAGTGATACATGTTTAATGTATTCAAGACTTGTAGATAAGCTCTCAGAGGCTTTTTTTAGAAAGTGGTACCAAGGCACCTTTGCTATTCACGGCTCAATTATTTATCAGTTAAATATATTGAGTATTGGCTAAAATTCTCATCTCTGTCACTGCTTGTATATTTTTTAAATTATTTTCCATGGAATACTGTAGCATTTGCATTTGCAAATGACTCAAAGCTCATTTAGTGGCTGTTCTTGAGGTTGGATAATTGAATAATGAAGAAATTGTTGGAGTGCACTTGTATAGCACTTTTATCCAAATTGTTGAAAGTAGATAGGTCAAAGCAATGTCAATGGTAAAGAGTAGAAGTAGTTAATTATAAAAAATGAAATAGTTACAAATAGTTAGCTAAAAATAAATGTATTGGGTGAACAACTGATGTAGAAATTAGCTAAAGGTTATTGATAAATGATTGAAATAATTAGCTCAAAGTAACATCAATGGGTAATCAGTTGAAATAGTTAGCTAAAAGTAATGTTAGTGGGTAAAGAGTTGATGTAGTAAGCTAAACGTAATGGATAAACAACTGAAGTAGGTTGTTATAGTAATAATGT
The DNA here is from genome assembly GCF_030273125.1 of Centropristis striata. NCBI lineage: Eukaryota > Metazoa > Chordata > Actinopteri > Perciformes > Serranidae > Centropristis > Centropristis striata. The sequence goes on from NC_081540.1 coordinate 22,638,163, forward strand.
AGTAAAAATTGGTAAAATAGTTAGCTAAAAGTAACTTGAATTGAATTATGAATGAATTTTATTTTAGGACAGACAGTACAGAGCCGTTAAACATTGCAACATGAAACATGAGACATGAGAAGATGGTTGTACAAACAGGCTTAGCAGAGTTGTTATATTTCACCCGGCTGTCCGTGAAGAGACCTGGGTAGGCAAGATGTTTTTGTAAGATTAAAATGTCTTGTTATATTATTAAAATAGCAATTTTTGCTAAATTTAAAATGTTTTTTTGATATTATAAAACAGCGTTCAGTGGTTGGTTGGGCCGATGGTAGCGCCGGTGCAACTGGCCACTTGTGCAACTGTTTTTGTAAAATTTTCAATAATTATAAAATAGCAAATTTAGCGATGGTAGGTTGCGCCGACCTTACCGTTATGGTAGCGCCGGTGCAACTGGCCACTTGTAAGAGATTTTGCTAACTTCAAAATGCTTTTCGATAAAGTTGTTTAAAATTGTTATGCTATAAAATAGCAGATTTAGCTTTTTGATATTATAAAGAACTATAATTGGGTAAACGACTGAAGTAGCAGTTAGCTAAATGTAATTGATAAATGGGTGAAATAGTTAGCTAAATATAACGTTTATGTGTAAAACAATTGAAATAGTTAGCTAAAAGTGATGGCTAATTGGTTTAAATATTCAGCTTAAGTCTTTTAGTATTAGTTTAGATTAGTAGAAGTAGTCATAGTAGTCTTTCTCATAACATAAGAACAATTGCTGACCAAACCAAACTATATTGGCAATTCAATGGTATGAAAAAAATTAACAATATTCACTTTTATAAATTAATTATTCTATATATTGCATGTGATATACATATTGATAAAGTTGTACTTGAGTCCTTCTGACAGGACTGAAGAAAAATGCTAGTTAAATTTCTTGATTTTTTTGGGGAATAAAATGGAATCTATATATCTAACCAATATTGGGGGAAAAGGGGGTTATAAATATTTACATTGCTGCAACAACTACATCCAATGTTTTGTCCTCTCCTCTCTGGTCTGTGTAAAAATCCTGCAGTTTGGAAAAAAATATTCAGTGAAAATTTTGTGACAGGTGATAATACGTATAATGTTTTGTTTTTTTGTAAAATTTGGTAAAAAGACGACATTTCCGAGCATTAATGCCTTAATAAGCATTAATAATGGTTAAATATTTATAATAGGGCCGGGACTCGATTAAAAAAATTAATCTAATTAATTAGAGGCTTTGTAATGAGTTAATCGCAATTAATCGCATTTAAATCGCATTTTAATCGCATTTTAATCACATTTTAATCTACACAGATTTAAGAGATTTAAAGTGGCAAATCTGCATGAAAAAAGTTGCGGATTTACAGGAAAAAAGTGGGGGAAAAAACAGCTTTCCCCCCCCAGATTCAACACTTTAAATCTCATAAATCTACGCATTTTTTTCTCGTAGATTTGCCACTTTAATCTCCTTTTTTCTCAAATGTTTTTTTTTACACATTCTAGCAGTATGTATTATCCTCCAATATTCTCTAGGGTTGAAATTTGGAACAGACATGCCCACTTTATGCAAACCCCATGCAGTTATGCAAGGTAAATGTATTTCTATATTACATGATATACATATGGATAAAGTTGTGCTAGAGTTCTTCTGACAGGCCTGTATGAGAACTAAAGACCAAAAATGTCGAGCACCAGTGGACCAAATGACTAAAATGGAGGTTTCCGCCGCTGAGTCCTGCTCTCTCTGCTCCCTCCTGTCAACTCATTCACTTCCTCAGTATTTATCCCTCATCTTCGTTCCGCTGCCCGTCTGCTAACTCACTTCCTGCGGTGACATCTCAGCAGGCTAACGCTGCGCCTTCAGGCCGCGCCATAACAACCGCCATTAAACGACGTGTCATTGCCGAGCTGCGGGCAATGTCATTCATTGTGCCGGCCGGCCGGCCCGGCGGCCGACGGCTCGCTCCTATTGTGCTGATGGTTTTATATCACATTCAGTAAGTGCTTGTATGGCTGACCGACTGATATATGGGCTCATTATATTGTTTGATGGCCGTGGTTGAGCTGGGTGATTATGCCGCTGATAAACCGCAACGAATGAGGGAGCCGATAGGCTGATAGGCTCATTAAGACATGTATTGATCAGAAGCATTGACTTGTTGTGTGTGTGGATGTGTGTTTCCTGCTCCGCTATGTGCATTGTGGGTCCTGTTGTGTGTTTGATGTTGATATGAATCTGCATGTTTTGTCAATATTTGTGTACTGCACATGCATCTATCTGCATGTGTTACGAGTTTGTTTTCATTTCATTTTTTTCTTTTTATTAATTCTTCTTTTCGAACCGAAAAGATAAACAACATAAACTACAACAGCGTAGGCTAGATGTATATACATACACATACTCACATAGGCACCATAAGAGAGATATAAATAAATGCATATTGAATATTAAGTTAACTGGTTCTTATATCATTTTGGTCCGAAAAAAAGGGAGTAGGCTGAAGTAAAAAATACTTCTGTAGGCCTCTCCCCTGGTACTCAACACTTCAAATAAGAGATTTTCTCTATATTAACTGATTATTTTACCATTTATTTATTTATTCTCCTATTTAGCTATCTATTTACCTATTTATTTGTTCATCACATTGTTTATATTTTCTTTCCCGTTGTATTTTAGTTTTTATCCTGTCCTGCTGTCTTTAGTCTTTTAGTTTAATCCTGTCCTGTTGTCTTTTAGTCTTTTAGTTTTTATCCTGTCCTGTTGTCTTTAGTCTTTTAGTTTTTATCCTGTCCTGTTGTCTTTAGTCTTTTAGTTTTTATCCTGTCCTGTTGTCTTTTAGTCTTTTAGTTTTTATCCTGTCCTGTTGTCTTTAGTCTTTTCGTTTTTATCCTGTCCTGTTGTCTTTAGTCTTTTAGTTTTTATCCTGTCCTGCTGTCTTTTAGTTTTTTAGTTTTTATCCTGTCCTGTTGTCTTTAGTCTTTTCATTTTTATCCTGTCCTGTTGTCTTTTAGTCTTTTAGTTTTTATCCTGTCCTGTTATCTTTTAGTCTTTTAGTTTTTATCCTGTCCTGTTGTCTTTTAGTCTTTTAGTTTTTATCCTGTCCTGTTGTCTTTTAGTCTTTTAGTTTTTATCCTGTCCTGTTGTCTTTTAGTCTTTTAGTTTTTATCCTGTCCTGTTATCTTTTAGTCTTTTAGTTTTTATCCTGTCCTGTTGTCTTTTAGTCTTTTAGTTTTTATCCTGTCCTGTTGTCTTTTAGTCTTTTAGTTTTTATCCTGTCCTGTTGTCTTTTAGTCTTTTAGTTTTTATCCTGTCCTGTTATCTTTTAGTCTTTTAGTTTTTATCCTGTCCTGTTGTCTTTTAGTCTTTTAGTTTTTATCCTGTCCTGTTGTCTTGTCGTCTTTTAGTTTTTATCCTGTCCTGCTGTCTTTAGTCTTTTAGTTTTTATCCTGTCCTGTTGTCTTTTAGTTTTTTAGTTTTTATCCTGTCCTGTTGTCTTTTAGTACAAATACAGATGTGTATGTGAGGAGGGAGGGGTGGGTTTTGTCATTTTTATTGTCTGTTTTTATTCTTTTTTTTTGTAAAGCACTTTGTGTTGCATTCATATGTAAGAAAAGTGCTATATAAATAAAGTTTGATTTGATTAGATTTGATATATAGCCACTTAATGTCAAATAAATATGTATTATTTTGTATTATTTATCTAATTTCTTATCAGTCAACCATAGTATATCACACAAATTAGATCTGAGAATTTCTATTACTATTTATTCTTACTAACTAAAAATGATGGACACTACATACTGCCACAGTTCTGTGTGTGTGTGTGTGTGTGTGGCTGCTCTGTCTCTCTGGCTCAGATCTGTTCACTGCTCGGCTGCAGGTGCCAGCTCTGCTCTTTTATATTTAGTAGCCGATGCTTTGTTGAGCGGCTAGTGGCGAGGCGGGCGGGTGGCCGGCCAGCTGCTGGGACGCTGTTCAGTGTCAGCTGTTACTGGCAGTCAGGCAGCGCGGAGGAGGCTTGTCATAACCTTCAATTGGAATTGGTTTGTATGTGCACAGCTGGTGAGCTGCTACTCTTTGTCGTCTGTGATAGCAGCTGACACCAGACTGTGATTTGTTCAGCAGTGGTCCACATTGGTAACTGCCAGTTCCGACAGAACTTCACGTTCACCCCTGAATCATTTGTATTATTAACGCATGTGTGTGTATTCCAAAATCATGAATATCAGGTAGGGTTGTCACCTTACTAAAATGTTCAACTCGATACTCGATACCATTATCGATGCCACAAGGATAAAAAAAGACCCCAAAATTTAACAGAAATGTTTTTTATTAACTAGAAAAATGCAAGATGTTAAAATTAACAGAACCACAGGTTAAATATTTATAATAGGGCCGGGACTCGATTAAAAAAATTAATCTGAATTAATCGCATTTTAATCGCATTTTAATCGCGTTTTAATCGCGTTTTAATCGCGTTTTAATCGCATTTTAATCTACAAGAAAAAAAGTCACAGAATTAAGAGATTTAAAGTGGCAAATCTGCACGAAAAAAGGCGCGGATTTACAGGAAAAAAGTGGGGGGAAAAGCAGCTTTTCCCCCCCAGATTCAACACTTTAAATCTCATAAATCTACAAAAAAATTTCTCGTATATTTGCCACTTTAATCTTGTAAACTTTTTTCTTAAATGTTTTTTTTTTTACACATTCTGGCAGTATGTAATATCCACCAATATTCTCTGGAATTTGGAATTTGCAAGTATTTCAATGAGTGCCCTATTAAGGGTTAAAGTGGTGAATCTGGGAGAAAAAAGTTGCTTTTTTCCCCACTTTTTTCTCGTAAATCTGCGACTTTTTTTCGCGCAGATTTGCCACTTTAAATCTCTTAAATCTTTGACTTTTATTCTTGTAGATTTAACACTTTAATCTAGTAAATTTGCCACTTTTTTTCTCAAAAATGTACCTGAAGTTACCAAATATAGTTCTTTGCCTGATAAAGGGTTAAACAACTGCCTTAAATCAAGGACGCATTTATATTTAATACATTTTCTCAAATATATTAAGTAAAATGAAATGACTACAGAATAATTTATTACAGTGTAACGTATCCGGATACAACGTTTTAGTATCGATACTTTTTTGAGTGTGGATATTTTTGACAACCCTCCTATCAGGACACGGCAGTCACTGTTTTTGGCTGCTTATTTATTTGCTCCAAATAAACCTTGATATTCACCTTGCACTTCTCTTTCCAAGACTCGCTTTTTACTTATTATTTTAAAAGAAACGCTCTCACCCCGCTGCACTCTGTTAAGAAATGTTTTTAGCATTCCGAGTGCCAAGGGCAACAGGTTACAAATATTATGACTTGAAGCAAAAGAAAAGCATGCTTCAGGTTTCTGCAACAAAAGCAGCAAGCCTGGAGAAATGCTTTTTATGTTTTTTGGCACAGAGAGTGGGTTAACTAGTCTTAACACGTGTTGTGTGTTTTGCTAGCTGGTGGAGCCCCTGACCCCCAGCGGAACAGCCCCCAACCAGGCTCAGCTGCGGATCCTGAAGGAGACGGAGCTGAAGAGGGTGAAGATCCTCGGTTCTGGAGCTTTTGGAACCGTCTACAAGGTCAGTGTTTGTATCTTTATTCACATGTCGGTGTGTACATAATTCACTTTTTATTCATTCAAATGTGGGGGCTTATCTTTATAAATCAAACACCACACAGAAAAAAAGGGATGTGTCAAAAAACAACACACATGTTGATTGTGTTGATATCATTTTGACACATGTTGTGTAGGTTTTAGCACACAATGTGTTATTTTTCTTTTCTTTCTTCCCCATGCCTCTAGATAGATTGACACAATGCATGTGTCATCTGATTGGGCGAGAATAGTTTGTGTTTAATAAAAATAAAAAAATTTATAAAAATTAGGGCCGGGACTCAATTAATCAATTAAGTAATTAATTAATCTAAATTAATCGCATTTTAATCGCATATAAATATTTGACCTGAGAACAGTGAGAAGTATTTTTTTCCACATGTATTTTTAGTAAACCATTGAATAATGACTGAATACATAAGCTGAAGCAACAAACATATTGTTTATTTTTGTTCAAGACCAACAGACCAGTGCAGTTTTTGCCATCAAGTGTAGCAATAGCATATTTATAAATATAGAACATTTCATAAATCCAGGTAGCCTATAGGTAGGTAGACCTTCTGTAAACTAGAATACTTTGGTTTTTGAAGTAAAACACAATCCACGCTAGCTAGCACACTAGCCGCTAGCTGCTATATGTTTAGCATTGAGGTGATACTTGAGGCTGGATGTGCTGCTATGGTGATATGTGAATTCCTTGTTGCCTAGCAACACAACCATGCTCTTATGGACGCTTCCATCCGTTGGTTTTTAGTAACTAAATGTCCCATCATCCACGGGGCCAACCAAAGGTCTCATCAGCTTCTTCCTTCATGTTCACTGTGGTTTGTTGTTGTCTCAACTCATCAACGCTAGTTGGTGCTCCAGTATAATCGCTCCTCCTGAAACTCATCCAGGGAGAAACGTTCCGCCAGGCAAAAATAAGTGCGATTGAAATGCGTCAACTTTTTTAACGGGTTAATTTTTGTGCAATTAATTCATCTTAAGTCCCGGCCCTAATAAAAATGTATATGATAGTACATGAAAAAGCCTTAAAAAGAATAAAATATAATATTTATATATTAAATGAATATATAGGCCTGTGAATATATCCAGTTTAAAAGTTTAACGGCCATTTTTTTGTCATCCAATGGATTCGGATATGGACATGGTTAACACATTAAGTAGTTTTTATACTTTATTGTTTTTTAATGATAATATTTGCCATTTATAAATGATTTAGCTAGTTAAAAAATATATATTTACCATTCTAAATGGCCTATATACGGTTTGTAAATGATGATTGAACATGAATAAACTGATAAATAAATCTGTTTACCATTTATAAATGTTGGTTATTGTAAAGTGTTCCCCATGTGTCATTTTGAACACATCTCTTTTTGCAGTGCAGTGACTCAGCTGGATGCTAATGAATACTATCAAGTGAAAAGTTCCTTCTAATGCCCTCTCACGAGTCATACAAGCCCTCTGACAACCTAAACAATAAGAATAAACATTTCCCTTTGTACCAGTGTTTCCTGACAGACATGAGCCTAGGGCGGCTCAAGGACCTGGAACGGAAACTGCTGTTTGCTTGCCAACTTCCCTGCCCTTGGCAAAAATTATTCATACCACCCTGAAACTCGCAAACTCATTGAATAAATACTGCGTTTCCCTACCACCAGCTTTAAATTCCTCTCAATTACAGTATTGATGGGCCTATTTGATTTAATAGCTATATTTTACTGCAATTAATCTGCATACATAGTGTTGCAACAATTTATAGACATATTATGATCCGGAGCTCTTTGCTTGGAGCAAGTGGGTTCATAGAAATGTTTTTTTACACCATGAACCCCAAGCAGTCCCAGAGTTTTTTCTTTTGTTTTGTTGCTCCTGTCACAGTTAACTTACTGTGGCTTTGTTTTTCATTGCAATATATAAGTCTCTCTCTATATATATATATAAGTCTCCTCTATGGAAACAGTACAATCATAGCTGGAAGTAGTAGTATGCAGAACGACACGGTTAAAATGCCATAAAATCCTAAAAAAAATAAAAAATACTATCCTAAATAGTAAATAAAGCCTAGTAAATGAAGCAAAATGCAAGTTAAATTTCTTGTAAATTTTTTTTTGTTTCAACAATTTTTATTGATTTTTAACAGTGAAATTACAGACACACAAATAATAATGATATAATAATAATATATATAAAAAATAAAAAACCTTGGATATCTCCTTGCATATATATATATATATATATATATATATAAACATATATATATATATATATATAAAAACAGAAAAAAATATTAAATAATCAAAATACAATAAAATAAACAAATAAAATGAAAAAGTTAATTTATTGGGTTTTTTTTAGAATAAAATGGAATCTATGTTACCAATGTTGGGAAAAACGAGGATTGTAGTAGTATTTACATTGTTGCAACAACTACATCCAATGGTTTGTCCTCTCCTCTCTGGTCTGTGTAAACACCCTGCAGTTCGGAAAAATATTCAGTGAAAATTCTGTGACTGGCGATAATAAAATGTTTTGGGTTTTTTTGTAAAATTTGGTAAAAAGACGACATTTCCGAGCATTAATTAACAGTGTAAATTTTTGCAAGGGAAAACTAAATATATGTGAATGTTTTCAATGGACAACCACAAGTCTCTCCTTAACAGACATGATCACTTTATGCAAACCCCATGCAGTTATGCAAGTTAAATTTCTTGATTTTTTTTATTTTTAGTTGACAAAATTGGAATAAAATGGAATCTGTATGTTACCAATATTGGGAAAAATGGGGGTTGTAGTAGTATTTACATTGTTGCAACTACTACATCCAATGATTTGTCCTCTCCTCTCTGGTCTGTGTAAACATCCCACAGTTCTGAAAAAGTTCAGTGAAAATTTTCTGACTGTTGGTGATGTAATGTTTTTAAGCGATTTGGCAAGTGCACATGTTTTATTTTGGTTAAAATTTGGTAAAAACGCCAACATTTCCAAGCTCTAATGCTACAGTAAACATACTGTTGTCAAATAAAACATTAAAATATCTTGTCTGTTTTTGGGATAGGGAAGTAACGCTCCAAGGTTGGTCTAAATTTACGGAAGGGAAAACTAAATATATATAAATGTTTTCCATGGTCTCTCCTTAACAGACATGCCCACTTTATGCAAACCCCATGCAGTTTGAGACAAAAAAACACACACAGTTCTTCTACTGAATTGCAGTTTTGTTATTAAGACCTATTGTATTTCAATACTTCTGCATACAGGGGTCCCTTAACAGTCTTGGATTTGCATGAATTGGACATCACTGAAAAGCTAAGACTCTTGCAGATTCAATGAGCCCAATTTATTCAGACTTAGTCCCTGTGTTAGAATGTCCTTGCAGTGAGAGCATTTATTGACATTTGTATATGTCAACTCAGTGAAAAAGGTGACATATTGACCTGCTGTGACCTCTAGATAAGAACAGCCTCGTAAAACTTTACAACCACAAACTAGACACCCAGAGCTTTCAGAAGATGTATGGCTTTCCCAGGTATATTGATCATTATTACAGTTTCTGGCTATGATAAGCAAAACATGACTTTCAAACCTCCTGGCAGGTTCAAAGGGATAATTTTAATTTGAGGTATGTCTGCAGGTTAGAGGATGTGGTTAAGCACAGGAAGTACTCATGGAAGTCATCGGGGCAGATCTGTGGGTGTTTGGGCATGTTTATTAAAACTGCATTTATGGTGATTACTTTCAGGGCATCTGGGTCCCAGAAGGTGAGACGGTGAAGATCCCCGTGGCTATTAAAATCCTCAACGAGACCACCGGTCCTAAAGCCAACGTGGAGTTCATGGACGTGAGTATTTATATCGCTACAGTTGTGTTCCTGTAAAGCCTTAGCCTTGTGGGAACGATGGCCGAGCTGGTCTCTTTGTGGGATAGTGACTGGGCAGTAAACTCTTCTGAGAGCAGCATCTCAGTCAGAGCTGTAATAAACTAAACTCCACTGTGCTGTACAGCCGGCCATGTATTGAACGAGAATTACCAAAAAAAGATACAAAATTATTTAAAAAAGACACAGAATGACCAAAAAAAGACATAAAATTATTTTAAAAAAGACACAGAATGACCAAAAAGGACACAGAATTACCAAAAAGACACAGAATGACCAAAAAGACACAGAATGACCAAAAAGGACACAGAATTACCAAAAAGACACAGAATGACCAAAAAGACACAGAATGACCAAAAAGGACACAGAATTACCCAAAAAAGACACAAAATTATATTTAAATAAAGACAGAATTACCAAAAAAGACACAAAATTATATTTAAATAAAGACAGAATTACCAAAAAAGACAAAAAATTATATTTAAAAAAAGACAGAATTACCAAAAAAGACACAAAATGACCAAAAAGACACAGAATTACCAAAAAAAGACATAAAATTATTTAAAAAAAGACACAGAATGACCAAAAAGGACACAGAATTACCAAAAAAAGACACAAAATGACCAAAAAGACACAGAATTACCAAAAAAGACACAAAATTATTTAAAAAGGAAAAAGAATTACCCAAAAAGGACACAAAATTATTTTAAAAAGACACAGAATTACCAAAAAGACACAGAATTACCAAAAAAAGACACAGAATTACCAAAAAGACACAGAATTACCAAAAAAAGACACAAAATGACCAAAAAGACAAAGAATTACCGAAAAAAGACACAAAATTATTTAAAAAAGTCACAGAATTACCAAAAAAAGACACAAAATTATTTAAAAAAGTCACAGAATTACCAAAAAAAGACACAAAATTATTTTAAAAAGGACACCGAATTACCAAAAAAAGACACAAAATTATTTAAGAAAGACACAGAATTACCAAAAAAAAGACACAAAATTATTTAAAAAAAGACACAGAATGACCAAAAAAGACACAGAATTACCAAAAAAAGACACAGAATTACCAAAAAGACACAGAATTACCAAAAAAAGACACAAAATGACCAAAAAGACAAAGAATTACCAAAAAAAGACACAAAATTATTTAAAAAAGTCACAGAATTACCAAAAAAAGACACAAAATTATTTTAAAAAGGACACCGAATTACCAAAAAAAGACACAAAATTATTTAAGAAAGACACAGAATTACCAAAAAAAAGACACAAAATTATTTAAAAAAAGACACAGAATGACCAAAAAAGACACAGAATTACCAAAAAAAGACACAAAATTATTTAAAAAAGACACATAATTACCAAAAAGGACTCAGAATTACCAAAAAAAAGACACAAAATTATTTTAAAAAAAGACACAGAATTACCAAAACAAGACACAAAATTATTTAAAAAAGACACATAATTACCAAAAAGGACACAGAATTTACCAAAAAAAGACACACAATTATATAAAAAAAAGACATAGAATGACCAAAAAGGACACAGAATTACCAAAAAAAAGACACAAAATTATTTTAAAAAAAGACACAGAATTACCAAAACAAGACACAAAATGACCAAAAAGGACACATAATTACCCAAAAAAGACACAAAATTATTTAAAAAAGACACAAAATGACCAAAAAGTACACAGAATTACCAAAAAAAGACACAAAATGACCAAAACGGACACATAATTACCCAAAAAAGACACAAAATTATTTAAAAAAGACACAAAATGACCAAAAAGTACACAGAATTACCAAAAAAAGACACAAAATGACCAAAAAGTACACAGAATTACCAAAAAAAGACACAAAATTATTTTAAAAAGACACAAAATGACCAAAAAGTACACAGAATTACCAAAAAAAAGACACAAAATGACCAAAAAGGACACATAATTACCCAAAAAAGACACAAAATTATTTAAAAAAGACACAAAATTTCAATTTGTGTCCACTTTGGCCCGCGTGTGTTCCTGTTTGTGTGTGTGAGCCGTGAAGCCTCAGCCTTGTGGGAAACGATGGGCGAGCGTGTCCCTTTGTGGGATCTTTGAGTGCATTCAGCAGTAAAGTCTTGTGAGAGCAGCGTCTCAGTCAGAGCTGTAATAAAGTAACTCCACTGTGCTGTACAGCCGGCCATGTATTGAACCAGACTCTATTAAAAAACAGCACTTGTTTATGAGATATGGCTTTATTGGAATCCAGGAGTGATAGAGGAGAGAAGGAGAGGAGGAAGGGAATAAGCTGGGGAGTTTCCATTTCTTCCCATCTCGTCTTCTTCACCTCTTTCTTTCACCCTTTACTTCCCCTCTTCCTCTCTGTTTTACTCATCTTTCATTTCACACACTTAGACTCCAATTTACTTATCGCAATTTACTCACCAGGTTTTTGCAAAGGGATAGTAGTTCATCTTCCGTGACGTTTTGGATGTTGGCCCAGCTGTTAGAATCTGCCCCTCTTCATCAAACTAACCACCTCTTCCTATTCCATATTTTTCTTTTTACACACACGAAACAAAAAGTGTTGGATGACTTCTGCATTAATGTTATTTATTCTGGTGAAAACATTTAGATTTAAAAATCTTCCATCATCTTCATGCAGCAAATTAAACCAGTGTCGCCAAAAACTGCAGCTCCTCGAATGGCCACTTAAGCGAGTCAATTCCCATAGACCCCTATGTTAAAAATGACACACTTTACAGGAGAAATAAACATGTTTACAGCCTGGTTCAAAAACCGGTTTTGCTCTCTGTAGCTAATTTCCTCATTCCTGAAAACTTTATGAGGGTTGAATTTGACATTTTCTCAAACAGTACTGTGCAAAAGTCTTAGTCATAGGTGTTAAAAAAATGCTTTCTAAATAGATAATTTGTGTCAATTGAAAAATCTAAATCGAATCTTCAAGCAACAAATTAAACCAATACAGTGTCGCCAAAAACTGCAGTTTCTTGAATGGCCACTTGAGTGAGTCAATTCCCATAGACCCCTATGTTAAAAATGACACACCTTCTAGCAGAAATAAACGTGTTTACAGCCTGGTTCAAAAGACAGTTTTGCTCTCTGTCACTAACTTCTCCATTCCTGAAAACTTTATGGGGGTTGAATATGACATTTTCATATACAGTACTGTGTAAAAGTCTTAGGCGCAGGTGTGAAAAAAATGCTGTAAATTAAGAATGCTTTCAAAAAATAGAAATGTTTATAGTTTATTTATCAATTAACACAATACAAATGAGTGAACATAATAAAAAACTAAATCAAATCTGCAAGCAGCAAATTAAACCAATTCAATGTCGCCAAAAACTGCAGTTCCTTGAATGGCCACTTGAGCGAGTCAATTCCCATAGACCCCTATGTAAAAAATGCCATACTTTACAGCAGAAATAAACATGTTTACAGCCTGGTTCAAAAAACGGTTTTGCTCTCTGTCACTAACTTCCCCATTCCTGAAAACTTTATGAGGGTTGAATTTGACATATTCATATACAGTACTGTGCAAAAGTAAAAAAAAAATGCTGTAAAATAACAATGCACTGCACTGTATATATTAATATATGATAAGGATTAAAGTTATGCAGGATTTTGAGTGTGGCCACTTTGTGCTGTCATCACACAAGTGGCATGTTTCAACAACCAGGCTTCATGCTGCCCACCCAGCTTACCCACAATCCACTTCTTTGCCCATTTGTGGATTAGTCTGGAGTTAGACACGCCAAGATGGCGATGGCCGAGACCACCAACTCTGACTCTCATAATGGCTCTTCAGAAACCTATGGGTGACGTTATGCAGGCAGCTTATAGTCAGTTTCTGTATTTTTCTTTGTCTCTCTCTACTCCTGCTTTGACAACAAAGCCAAAGGATTAATTGATTGGTGAGAATGTTTCAAGTATTGCCCTAATCGATCAACCGTTAAAAGCAATAATGTGAAGAAATTGTCTTGGTCCAACTCCTTAGAAACATTTAAGAAAGACGAAACTTTTTAATTTTTTCATTTAATTGTGCAATAATACAATACAGTGACATGGACAGACAGGGAGTGAATATTAAACAACGACAATAATGCTACCCCTGTGTGTGTGTGTGTGTGTGTGTGTGTGTGTGTGTGTGTGTGTGTGCGCGTGCGCGTGTGCGCTTGTGTTTCAGTTATAGATCTAGCAGTTAAGTATAAATATATGATAATAAATATTATGTATCATTATTAGGCAGAGAAAGCGGTAAAATGTAAAATAATAATAAATTAAAAATATATATATATATATATATTATGTATCATTATTAGGCAGAGAAAGTGGTACTACTAAAATGTAAAATAATAATAAATAATACATTTAAAAAATTAAAAAATAAAATATATATATATATATATATATATATATTATGTATCATCATTAGGCAGAGAAAGCGGTACTACTAAAATGTAAAATAATAATAAATAATAATAAATTAAAAAATATATATAAATATTATTTATCATTATTAGGCAGAGAAAGCGGTACTACTAAAATGTAAAATAATAATAACTAATAATACATTTAAAAATATATATATATATATATATGTACACACATATCAATGACAATAATACTAATAATGATAATAACAGGAGAGAGGAGAAAAATAAGACAACAATAAAAACAAAAAAAAAACATGATCTGCTTTTTTGTGAGGATATTGGGAAGACTGATAGCAGCAAAGACAATAACAATAGTTACAATAATAATATATTCTGTATTTTTCTTTTTCTCTCTCTCCTCCTGCTTTGGCGAAAAACCTAAAGGATTAATTGATTGATGAGAATGTATCAACTATTGCCCTAATCGAGCAATAATGTGAAGAAATTTTCTTGGTCCAACTCCTCAGAAACATTTAAGAAAGACAAAACTAACAAAGTGAAACATGGCCTTTGGGCTTTTCTGACGTTTTATTGACGATAAACCGACTGAAAAAATAACTGTCCGTTTCCTGATGCATCATAGCAGAGCTTCCACCTTTAATTTCTCCCCAATATTCCGCCTTTTTCTCTTCCCTCCCTGCATCTTCCTTCCACCAATCCTCCTTTCCCTCTCTTCCCTCTCTCCCCCTGTTTCCCAGCGGGGGTCTCCGTCCATCCAGAGCCAATATGCTCTGTCTGCCGGCTTGTTAAACAGCAATCTAAAGGCAGGCTCACGCCTCGCCACTGGGAAACCAGCCACTGGAGTGCCGGCTCCAAACACACTCCCAAAATCCACACACATAAACACACATCACCAAACAGCACGCACTCTACAACAAAGGCTCCCCAGGTGGTGTCGGCCTCGCGGAGCCGCGGGGTGATTTGCTTGTGTCGGCAAAAGTTGATTATTTCATATGTGAGATGCAAAGGCCTAATAACGCATTAATTTAGTTTCCGTGCATACACACACATGCTAAAGCGTTTTTTTTTTTGCAGAGTGTGTGCAAGTGTGTGAGGGAAAGTGAGCAAGTGAGCTCCACGGGAAAGGAGGGTCAGCCGGCAGTAATGGAGGTCAGCGCTCAGGGAGATGAGAGAGAAACCAAAACACACACACACACATCCGTGCACGACGACACACACACACACACACACACACACACATACAATGCATGCACCGGGAGTGAAGAGCAAGAGTTTAGCCGGACTAGTTTATGAGTCGCAGGTCTTTCGGGATCACAAAGAGAGAATAAAAGCTTTCTGTTACACACATACACTCTAAAAAAATGACACTGGCTCAACTTCAAAAAACTGTTGTAACAATTTGCATTTATCTTTTTAAGTATTTCCAACTAAGACATTATTGAGTATTTCCCATGAGACTTTTACAGCTGAACTAACCCAATTAGTCTAGTACAACCAACATGATTTGTTTTGTCCTCTACAAGCTTAATTATGTTAAACCAACTATGTTAAATAATAAAGTATAACATTAATGGAAGGTTTTTGATCAAATCAAAGATGGCGGAAAATCCAATTTGGCCGAAAAACCCCATTGAGGATGCATTGAGCTCGGATTGGCCCAAGGGTTCCAGTGATACATCCTTTGTGAAAAACGGAATGAACGGGTCAAAAGTTAATAATCATTCAACTTTGACCTGTTGGTGGCGCTAGAGCTCTGGAGCTAGAGTTGATACACAGTATCACCACTTGAACCCAAGTAATGGGTGGTCTGCTGTTACATTATTACAATATTGGGGAATTATTACATTATCAGGACTTGGGAAATGAAGGCCACCCATTACTTGAGTTATTAACTTTTGACCCGTTCATCCGTTTTTCACAAAGGATGTATCACTGGAACCCTTGGGCCAATCTGAGCTCAATGCATCCTCAATGGGGTTTTTCGGCCATATTGGATTTTCCGCCATCTTTGATTTGATCAAAAACCTTCCATTAATGTTATACTTTATTACATTATTGGAAAAAAAGTGTATTACATTATTGGGAAATGCACTTTATTACATTAATCGGGAAGTTATTACATTATCATGTTTTATTACATTTTCAATGGACTCAAGTGCAGATTTCTATTACATTATCGGGATTATTACATTATCGGGAATTTATTACATTATCAGGTTCTACAGTCCTCCTTCCTCCCCCACTTCTCTTCCTCTCTTGATCCCGAGGTGTGAGCTACGCCAGGTGTAGAGGTGGCTGGAGTTGTATAATGTCGAGCAATTGGAGGGAGAGCAGGTGGTTTTATGAAGTGGAGATGTAGTGGCACTGCCTTGGGCCGGGAGGCTCTGTTTAAATCAGGGCACTGATGGTGCCAAAAGCCTCTCTATGGCCTATTGCCCCCCTCCTGTTTAGAATTAATCTACTCACACCCACACCGCCACCGCTCTCCCTCTAAGCTCATTCTTTAGCACCTAAATTTAAAAAGGCACCTCATCTATCTATCAGCTGCCCCCAGGGGCCAAGCCTGGATATACACCTCCTCGACCATTTGCTGTATGCGGAGCCAGCAAGAGGGAGTGTAAGTGTGTCCTTGAGCATGTGAGTGTGGAGTGTTTTAGAGAGCCGCCGCCAAGAGAGTGTGTCCGCATGTGAGAGTGAATGAGAGAGCGCGAAAGAGGCAATAGGCGATGAGGAGACCGGCTGAAGTGAGTGTTTTTAAGCAACGACTCCGAGTGCAGCTTCTGCTCTGCCGTAATGCATACACACCCTGGCCACGAGTATCAGCCCTCGCCATCATAACACTTCATCACCAACCACACATCCTTCTGCTTGCAGCTCCGCAATAACAATTACCCAACGTTGAGTCCCAACTGTTCAAACCTCTACGTCCATCTGCTGCGGAAAAAAGATGAGACAGAAAGTGCATTTTCACGTCACATGAAGCCAGAGATGGAAATTAAAAGTAGCTGAGGAAATCAAATGCATAGTAGTATGCAGCAGCAGGCTTTATTGAATACGCCCCGCTCACACATTGCTGTGTTTCAGTGGTGCAACATTTAAGCACCTCTGTGTTTTATACGTGTTAAAATATAGATGAAAAAGACTGCGTTTGTGCAGCTTTGAAGAGGGGTTCTGCAGGATTTTCTCACACAGTGGGAATACTCTGTGGACAGATGCTGTGCATGCAGATATAGTCATCATCCTACAAGTCTTAATTTATGCATCTAAATCCACCTCCAGTAGGAAGTCTTTGGAATACAGTCTAATATCGTCCATGGATAATAGATGCATGGACAGAGACAATTCTGCTTTGAAAAAACAAGCTTATACTACTTCATTAGTACAATATCTACACCAGTAGCTTCGGGCTGGAATCCTCATGCATTCCCCAAAAAATAAAAATATACTTTTCTGAGATTTTTGTCTTTGGACAAACTACAGCTGCGTTTCCGTAAAATTGAGGTGAATTCTGAAGCGAAATGTTGCATTATAGATAATGCGAATTAGAGGTTTCCTTCAACTGTTTTTTCAAAGCTGCATTAACGTACTTTGGTCAGAAGATGGCAGTGTAATGTATTGCTGTAGGCTAATCCGTCAGTAAACAATAGAAGAAGTAGAGATTGCGCAAGGGAGAGAACAACAAAATGATCGTACGCCCACTTTACGCTCACTTACTGTCATACGCTCGTTTGATAAATCTGGGCCAGTATATTTACAAAAGAAAATTAGGGTGCTTCTATACTCCCAGCCATGAAATGCAACAGTCTTATAAATATATATATATCTCTGCTAGTATTCTGTTTAAGGAATTTCACTGTCGCAGAGTGTATTTATTTCAAATGATGTTTTAATGATAAATTATGTAGCCACCATTAAAAAACAAAGCACTGCAGAGTTTTATCAACTCCAGGCATCGATACAATAGTCTAAGATCAATTCTCCGAGTCAGACGTGTGGACTTCACGATAACTCAAATTTGTGTACACGAGCTGAGAGCAGACGTGAGATCTGATCGTACCCTCCGCTCACTTCCAAATTGATAAATGCAGAGCCTTGCATAGAAATAATCGTACACCCACTTTACGCTCACTTTCTGTCGTATGCTCGTTTGATAAATGAGGGCTAGTATGTTTAGAGACGAAAATGAGGGTGCTTCTATACTCCCAGCCATGCAGTGGCGGTTCTAGACCAGTTTTACTGTGGGGGCCAAGCAGGGGCCAGTGTTTAATCAGAGGGGGACATTAAAAAAAACTGCTAAGATGATATTTAAGCATTCAAACCCTTTATTTTCGGTTATTTAAAAATCTAATTTAAGTTTATTTGGAGGATACAAATTCATTGATTGAAACAATGAGACTTACCAACAAGAACAGTTATTTTTGTACAACAAGGACATTTCTCATTTTTGTGCACAATTACCTGTTTTATATATACACAAGCTTTTATTGCACAATTCGACTATTATACAATGTACACATTCTGGGTTCCTTTTGTGTACAATGAGATATTGTTTGAACAAAAAATAGGTAAGAATTGTTCCGTCGTTCATCGTTATAAATTGATCATTTTATTATTAATTTGACACAGGGGCCACAGCAGGGGCCAAAGGCTTCATCACAGGGGCAGTGGCCCCTGGAGGCCCCTGTGTAGAACCGCCACTGCAGCCATGAAATGCGTACACGAGCTGAGAGCAGATTTGAGATCTGATCGTACCCTCCGCTCACGTCCAAATTGGTAAATGCTGAGCCTTGCATAGAAATGATCGTGCGCCCACTTTACGCTCAATTTACGCTCACTTTCTGTCGTGCGCTCGTTTGATAAATGAGGGCCAGTATGTTTAGAAAAGTAAATGAGGGTGCTTCTATACTCCCAGCCATGAAATGCAACAGTCTTCTTAGTCCCTCTTTGTCCCTGTTCCCCCCCTCTCACCCAGGAGGCCCTGATCATGGCCAGCATGGAACACCCCCACCTGGTGCGTCTGCTGGGCGTCTGCCTGAGCCCCACCATCCAGCTGGTCACCCAGCTCATGCCCCACGGCTGCCTCCTCGACTACGTGCACGAGCACAAGGACAACATCGGATCGCAGCTGCTGCTCAACTGGTGTGTCCAAATCGCCAAGGTAAGAGACTAAAATCAGGTCAGACGAGGACGGCATCTGGTGCCACTGCTGCAGTGTTTGTGTCTTACTGCACTGTATTCATTGGCAGGTGTGAGGGTTGTAATAGTATTATGGCTTTGTGTTAATGAAGCATGAGTCCCTGCATTTTTATTCCAGCCAGCATGTGACGGATGGTGACAATGTCAAGGTTTGCCAAGTCCAGTCACCCCAAACAAGCTCCAATTCCTGCAAAAACACGATATTATTTCACACTCCAAATTGACCTGTGTGACTCTTCAGTTGCATACTCAAGTTTTTCAAGGCTTTGTGGCATTGTTTTAAGATAAATGCAACATATTCAGGGCAGGCGACAGCAGTGGTAAGTTTGAATGTGTCATTTTATGAACAAATACAGTGTTTGGGTACATTGATGTTGACATTTTAGCATAAATCTCTTCCAGTTCGCCCCTGTTGATCCTAATTATCCTCACTGCTTGACACACTGATCATTTCCACAACCCTTCACAATGACACCATAGGCCGCTGACGTTGTTAAGCACCCGACAAGCCTAGTTTTCCTTGAACTCCGTCTCAGAAGCACATCAGCACGCATAACTATTTCAGGGAATGAGTGACGGCGCAAGAAATTAACGAATTAAACACCCATTCCCTGCTACACAAACAAAGTCTGCACTCCGAGTTGCCGAAACAGCCGCAAAGCTTGAAATATATTGTGTGTACTTTTGCTTACGCAAAGAACATTTGTGTTTTGTTTGCAAATTAAGTCGATGCAGCCAGACTGCTTGATAGTGTAACTGCTGGGTGAGATTTAACTTCTCTGAGTTATAACTCCAGGATGGCAGTAGTAGGGTGCTAGGCTGCTATTACATGCTGTGCAGGCAGACATCTGCTGTGATGCAGAGGCCCCCACCCCCCATCAGCTCTGGAAGCACTAGCTGCAAAAATGATCTGACAAAAGGCTGATTTACTGCTGGCACTGATCAGCCCGATAGGATTTTAGACAAGACAACAACTGTTAATATGCTACAAGACTTGATGTTGTGCTGTCCAATTTTGCTAATGTGTATTCTGAAGATGTGTGGTTCTACCCACTGAGGTTTAGGTTTCCTGCCGCTAGTGCAGCTATGCCTCCAAGACATGCTGGTGTAATTAAAATTGGAGTCAGTTATTTCACTGGTCAAGCCAAATACTCTATGTATATGGATGGAGCATCTGTGTTGCTTTACGGTGGCCAAAATGCAAAACAAACTGAGCAATTGCAATATTTTCTCAATTTAACATTAATTGTTATCATCAAGCCGTTATATCAACCAGACTTGGTCTCTGCCAGTGTTGTTGGGACATGGTCTAAAATGTAAATAAAACAGATGGGATAATGCATCTTGATGAGATTAAATGAGATGAGATTCAACTTTATTGTCATTGAACAGAGTAACAAGTACTAGGACAACAAAATGACCATCAACCCGTCCAAACATATATGTAACACACAGTCACATTAGACTACTATTCAAATAAAGCCAGCAGCTGGATTTTGCACCCTCGGTCAGTATTAGTAGTGTGTGTACAGGCAAACAAACAAACAACAACAACCACAACAATGATGAGCGTATGTAAGAGGCATTATTAAAATACTCAGATGTCCAATCTACAATCCAGAAGATCATTAAAACATTCAGAGAATCTGGAGAAACTCTTCACGTAAGGAGCAAAGCTGAAAACAAAGTAAAGGAAAGGCAGAAGCAAGGAAACAGAATAAAGCAGACAAGAGGGGTCAAGAAAACCTCGGAATTTTACCTCGAAAATCAGGATTTATGTCCTATTTTCAAAGCAAAAGTCAACAATGTTATTTGAATACCAACTTCTGGCATTTACATGCATTTATTTATCTTTTTAAAGTTGCCTAACCAAGAAGTTTGTTGGCCTAACCTTAGAGAAGTGGTTTTGTTGATAAACTCGTAAGGAAACTGTGGCCCTTTAAGTAAACGTAACAACTTTTTTTCATCAAGTAGCCATTGAATGGGCTGATAACGACCTTCTAAACCTGCCAGTAGGTCAGGTCTGATAACCGCTGATAACGCCCATTCAATCGTCTAATAACATTCGAAGCGGGTAGCTTGAAATGGAGTTTGCCTCAATGTCACATCTCTGGTCTCTCTTTCTTCATCTATACAAGAAAGTACTGTAGCGAGCAATGGAGAGCGAGCTGTACCCAGCATGCCGTTTGGCTGTGTTAATAGGGGTCCCCTCTACACAGCATGTACCCAATGTACTACTATTAATTACGTCCCGTAGATCTCAGGACTTGCAATGACACTGCGTTTCCTTGGGTCCTCAGCCGAGTATGAAGTCAACCAAGGACAGACATAAATGGACAGAAGTTGGGCTTTTTTCATCACAACAAAGCCATTTTTAACCATTTTTACATGGTTTTGCCCAAATCTGTTGGTCTCTTTGTTTTTTTTTTTGAGATAGCTGGTCAGAGAAGAGTGATCAAAAGTGTTTTTATGATTCATTTTTCCTCCATGCTGTATAATAAATTTAGCTACTTTTAGATTCTGTTATACCAGATGTCAGTGTGTTGCCATTAGCTTGCTTACAAACTGGAGTGCTGCCATGAAAACTCAGAAATTGCATGTTCATAAAACACCCGCTGGGCTATTCTTCAGATAATTTCTTCTTTCTAAAGGACTCGCTTATCAGCCAAACTGCTAGAATTGATTCATATTGGTCATCGTTGAAGGAAAATATATTTTCCTTTTACATTTATCTGAGTCAGGAATGAGAGCTTTGCTTTTGGGGTGGGGGTTAGTGTGGAAGGTCTTAACCCTTTATTCACCCATGATGGATGATTCCCAAGAGCTTGAGGAGCAGGTTACTTAAGCAGGTACTTATTGCCATAATTGGATTCGATTTCACCTGTGGCAGCGGGGGGAACTGTCAGTTTCTCAGAGGTTCTATAAGTGAGGAAGAGCAGAAGAGATTATTCAGATCCGTCCTCGACCCATCTGGCACTGTGACATTCAGTTACGTATTAGTTTGACTGTGATTGATTGCAACAAGTGCAATGTCTTTATCTGGAGTGTGGATGAAGGTGCTTGACTTACTCATTGATTGATTGATTGGAAAATCGTAGACTGATTTGTTTTTATTGAGTGAATCAGTGAATCAATTCAGTGGAATCAATAGGGTTTCTTATGGTCTTACCAGCCTCTGAATGACTCATTCTTTCCATTATTGCTCCCATTTCTGTCAATAATACCTAAAAGCTGACTGAGCGCGAGTTAGACCCTGGAGCTCAATGACAGGTCATGGTTTGTATATCGAGCCACATCACTTAGGATTACATGTGTAATGTCTTTTTTAAAGGCTTCATTTGTTTTAACTCGTATCAACTAGGTATGTTCTGGTCTGCAGCAATATTCAAGAGCAATATCTGTCTCTTTAGCTGCTAAATGCTCCACTATGTCACCCATTTCAAGTGTTTCCTGAATGTTCAGTGGCTGTTGTCAGGCTCAGAAGATGCTTGCTCCACACTGTAAAAAAAATCTCTTGTTTTTATGGTAAAAAAAAATGGCAGCTGTGGTTGCCAGAACTTTACCGTAATAAATACGGTAGAACTTTTTTAAATATTACGGTAAAAAGATATTTGCACTGCTGATTTCACATTTAAGATTGCCATTTTATTCCATATTTTAACGTATAAATAAAAAGTTTTTCCATCAAAAGAAACGCTGTTCTGCCATATAAGAAAATACAAGAAAATACTTTATAAATGCTGCATATATTAAAGATTTTACCCTTAAATATTACAGTATATTTTTGTTAGAGATATGGTGTTTAGTACATTTAACAGTTAGAAAAAAGTATTTTTTACAAAAGATAAAGGCAAAAATTACAGTGATGCTTCTATATATATTACAGTATATTTTTGTTACACACAAGGTGCCAGTGTATTTAACAGTGGAGTAATGTATTTTTAAAAAAATCATTTTACGGTCTTTTTCTGTCATGGTTTAGCAGTTTTTTACTGTAAAATCTACAGACATTTTTTACAGTTTTACATTTTTACATTAGTATTTCAGATGGTCGTTGTCAGTGTCCAGTAGCGGTTCTGTAAGGTTTTGTTTCAGTTTACTTAGATTTGTGCGCCAAAACTATGTGTTTATGTTTAGGAAATAAAAAGTACATGGTTAGGTTTAGTAAGAAAATATTCAATTCCAGTTAACCCTTTGACGCACAACATATGGACCCCCCTTCTAATCCACAACATGGGTCAAAAATGACCTGCATTCATTTCTCGTTATTTCCTGCTGGCTGTGTGTTTCTTTGCTCGATCTTTTTAAAATAATTTATTCCATGATTGAATAGTCCAAGTATTATTTTAATATCTTTTTTATTACAACAGATCATTATATCCATTTTTCCTTTCATACTTTATGAAGAAAAATATTTTTTGTATTATTACATCAAGATTTAAAATTAAATGACCTAATACTGTAATGATAATAATTTGTACTGTACTTATACTGAATACTTGGACTAATAAATGATAAAATACATTTATTTCAAAGATGTATAATAGAAACACTCAGCCATACATGAAATAACATTGAAAATGGATATGGGTCATTTTTGACACATGTTGTGCATTAGAAAAAGGGTTTTTATTCAAAAAGTAAGAAAAGAAAACAAAAAATTAGGATCTATGATGATCAAAAACAAGTTGATTGAGGAAAAACCTGGAATACTGAATGATGAAATTAATTTATTGCAAAGATATAGAAAATAAAAACTCAGTCGGGTCACTTTAGACCCATGTTGTGCATCAAAGAGTTAATAAAATTCACTATATTGGCTACGATATTTATAATGAGAGAATGTTTCTTTTAGCCTGTCAAGGGATATGAACTGGATGTAAGAAGCCATAGCCTGGAGACTATTTGTTCCACAAGTTGTTTGTGGTCACCAATTGTTTTTGCATCTGAGTGCAAATGAAACTATCTGAACCAAACAAGTATAATTATCAATTTATAATACATATTAATTATTGTACAAAATCCCATGGCAATCCATCCAATCGTTGTTGAGATATGTCAATCTAGACCTAATCTGTAGAAATAGATAGTTGCATATGAATGAGGAATCTGTAGGTAATGGGACAAGGTATAATGGATATCAAATGCATTCTGGTTTCCATTTGTAGTCCTTTTGTAGTTCTGACCAATCACATTTGAGCAGGCTTTGGTTGAATGTAGGAAAACAGTCTCAGTGAAGTAGTTAATCTGATTTAAACAATGACCAGTGATAGGAAGAGGAAGTCTTGGCCTTGATATCAGTTCTTTGTTATCCAGATATCTGCTGGCTCCACCAGAAGTATTGGCCATGGCCCCAAGAGGCTTAATAGTCCAAAGATCAATAGCCAATGGGTTTCAAGATTGGTCTGGACCAAAATGGTGTAGACGCCATTCAGCCAAACCTTGAGCAGTGTTTTCTGGCAGGAAATGCTCATGGATACATTTGAGTAAATTTGATTCCACTCCCTGCTGATACTCATGTGGTACAGGCATGTGTTTCCTTGAGCTCAATGGGTCGACCTTAATGCTCAAAGCATTAAAGCCAGGTTGCTTTATTCTTCTCACTTGTATTAGCCTCTTGGATCCTCCTCGCAGGTCCTCCATCACATAGCCCAAAGATATTTTTTAAGCCAGAAAAGACAGACATTCTCTGCGGTGTGTCCATGAGCATTAATGTGTATTTCCATTCATGTGTGCGTCTTTGTGTCTTGGAGTGTGTCTGAGCACATGCTCGTGTGTGTTTGGGCATGTGAGCCGAATAAATAACTCTGAGCCCTATTCTCTGAGTGATCTTTGCACTCTCAAGGTAATGATGGGGAACCTGTCCTCCAGGAGAAACAGCATCCTGAAGACACACAATTTTCTAGCAGAGGAGAATAATTTCCCTTGGTCTTCAGTTAGTTTTGAAAAAGGTGTTGTTGAGGTAGAGGACAGAGGAGAGGAAGGGAGGGGGGTTAAATAACAGACATTTGAGAGTGGGAACAAAAGATCTTTGTGCCATACTGAGGGCCATAGGACAGAGTGGATGCATGTCTCAAGAGGGCCATGTACTGTCTTTTAATACCAGAAGTAGATGTATTTGTTCGTAAAGGAAGAAGCTGGAGCCAGCAACCACGTAGCTTGGGTTAGCATAAAGACTGGACAAACTACAGCTGTGTTTCCAAGCAAAATGTTGCATAAAAGATAATGCGAATTAGAGGTTGCCAACAACTGGTTTAGAGCAAATAAACAAAGCTACATTAACATACTTTGGTCAGAAGATGGCAGTGTAATGTATTGCTGTAGGCTAATCTGTCAGTAAACAGGAGAAGAAATAGAGATTGCGCGAGTGGAAAAACAACAAAAAGAGGTTGCTAATCCGACAACAACAAGTCTTCAAGACTGGAAACAAATGGAAACAGCCTAGCTTTGTCCGAAGAGAACAAAATTCTTCTGCCAATACTTCTAAAGCCGATGTTGTTACCTTGGACTAGCTGTTTCCTATTGTTTCAAGTCTTAATGCTAAGCTAGGCTAATTGGTTGCTGGCTCCATCCTAAGATTGAAGGGCAGACATAAGAGTGGTAGCAATTTTCTCATTTAGCTTTTGGCAAGACATTTTCCCAAGTTTTCAAACTATTCCTCTATGTAAAAGAAGCCATGCCATAGTTAAGATTACAATAACTCAATATTAAAAGTCAGGAATTCAGCAATTAAAAATACATTTTAAACCACAAACCATTGTTCCTCTTCTACAGTAACACTTGTCCTGCATGTTATAGATCTCTAATGACCTGATTTAGCCCCAACTGGTGAGGATCTAGTTAGCGCTCCCTCAAAATGAAGCCATAACATCTTGATCGCCCCCTGGTGGCTGGTTGCAGTAGCGCCACAAAGCTCGCCCAAAAGATGAGAAATGGGCAGAACTTAAAAAATCAAAGTCCACATTAAATACATTTCTCCCAAACATGGTTTCTTTAATTTTAGGTGTTCAAAGGGATTATTTTCTTAATACGTTTGGTTTGAATTAGTTATTTGATGTTATAAAACAGGGGTTTAATGTAATGTTTAAAATATACTTTATTATCAAGAAGAGAAATATTCATTCTACTAAGTAATTCTTTTGTTTCTAGTGCCAATAAATTAACATTTTCAGTGACTGTAAACACAGAGAACCCCTCTCCTTTTCATGATCACCGCTCTCCAGATGAATCAAAGAATGTAAACATCATTACTTTGCTGTTCATAATTGCACTCCATATCCTCCCATTCAGTAGCAACACGAGGGAAGCCTTCCAATCATCACTCCACAGTATATCACAAAGTGAATGAAAGAGTGTCAACACAATTACTTTGGGATGTATAACCGAGGCACGGCATGGGCCTGATAATGTTCCACACAATGAAGTGGAGTGTCTGCTGTGAAATGTAAAACCCATGATTCCAAATAAGTTGGGATTTGAAAATCCAATGTGAACAATATTCAATTCAATATGTTACAAAGACAAGATTTTTAAACATTTGTCTTCTATAAATATATAAAGTCTTACTGAATTTGTGTCTTTAACTTTGTGTCTAAACTTTTCTGGATTTGAGGTTGGAGTGCAGTAAGGGAGTATATTGGCATGAATCTGGCGATACCATGCACATCATGATATTCCAATTCAATATATATCGCGATTATTGTGATATTGTAAGCGAGGTGATATATTTTGATTTTTTTCTGTATCTAACTTTAAGAATATGTCACAGACCACCATATGGGGACAATTTGAGTTATTTCTTTTCTTCAAAATCTTTTTATTGGCATTTTCAGCAAGAATTCCCAGGTTACGACAAACAAATACCAAATTGTTATTAAATATACACAAAAAAAATAGTTTTCATGCAAACAGAACAGTTGGCCATTAAAAGTAGAATGGCATGTTAATTATTAATTAAATATCAATATTTTTAAGTTGGGATTGGAAAATCCTATGTGACCAATTTTCAATTCAATGCGTTACAAAGACAAGATATTTAAACGTTTGTCTTTTATAAATATATAAACTCATACTGAATTTGTGTCTTTATTCACATTTTATATGCAACTTTTCTGGATTTGAGGTTGGAGTGCAGTAAGGGAGTATATTGGCATGAATCTATTCATGCAAACAGAGCAGTTGGCCATTTAAAAAAGAAAACTCAAAATAAACTCCTGTCAGGAGTCTTTGCATGTTAATTATTAATTAAATATCAATATTTTTACGAATCGATACATCGTCACAAAACATATCGCGATACTCAAGGCAAGGCAAGTTTATTTGTATAGCACAATTCAACACAAGGTAATTCAAAGTTAATACACATTAAAACAGCAAGAGGTTTTCAGTGTATTGATATTTTTTTACGCGTATCATGCAGTAATGAAGTAGCATAAAATGGGAAGACTGAAGCACAAGTATCTCAAATTTGTACTCTGAAGTTGCTTTCCAGACCGAATGTGTGCATCATTGTAGTGTGTTTAGACCAAGATAAATATTGCCATAAATTTCTCCATGCTAGCTGCCAAAAGAACTCTGTTTTCCTTTTTCGTCATACTGTCGTGGCATCGTGCCAGCCCCCCCCCCCCCCCCCCCGCCATCACCACAACAACAGCACAAACGCCGGCCGTATGTGGGCTCTGACCCGGGCAGGTGACCGCTGCGCCGCAAATTGATTGGCCGAGGCCTGTCGCCAGGCAGTGACTCTTCATCACTGAGTGTTTTGGGCATTGAGATAATGGCTCCCATTAATCTCCAGCCACACTCAGGGCTGCCCCACTCCCACTGCCACACACACACACACACACAATGACTGACGCCTGCACAACGACACACACGCACTTACACACATTCTACAGGACACACACAGAGGTCTCTTTAGATCCGTGTGAATGGACTTTAATTTATTAGTCTGGATTGTTCCTTTCCTTTTTTGTCCTCCTTTCCTTTCCTTTCCGTCCATGTCCCTTACCTTTTTTCTTTTGTCCTATTCTTTCATGTCTTCTCCTTTATTTCCTCTCCTGTCCTTTTACTCATTTCTTTTCCGGTCTGTCTTCCCTTTGTTTCATTTCCTTTCTTTTCCTTCTCTTTCATGCACTGCAAAACTTTTCAGTGTAAATTGACAGTAATTAACTGGCATCAGTTTCTCCTGGAACAAAACTGTATTTTTTACAGTTTCATGCTTTAATTTAGAAATACGAGTGACTATTCGCATCCGTGTGAGAATAGTCATGTGGCAGCTATTCTATTTACACCCACCCTACGATTTTAAGATAGTATTAAGAAGTATTTCTTTCTCTTCATCTCTGTCTTTTGTCCTGTTCACCTCTGTCATATTGTTTGTGTGTTTTTTATACGTTTTGGACGGGTTGATGGTAAATTTCGTTGTACTACCATGACAATGACAATAAAGGCTTTCTGATTTCTGATCAACTGGCAGCATGCAGGCCACATACGGCACACCAAAGCTTCAAGCCAGGCCAGCTGAATAATAGCCTAATGACTTCAGAAAATGTAAAAGGGGGAAAAAATGATTCTGGTATTTCCAATGATGTCCATAATCACAGTTTTCAACCATCACTCCTCAGTGAACTGCCACCTTGGAGGAAGACTGAGAGCATTTTCTAGTATCTAGTTATCATTTGGGATTTCCAATGAGTCTGTCGACACTAATATAGGCGAAATATTCATATGGGCAAAAGCAGTAATTTAGTGTCTGTTTAGAAAAAGTATGGCCCTTGGACGAATGTAGTTGATGACCCTTGCCCAACATTATCAAGTGTATGGAGGGTTGGTTTTGGGCCATGGTTTGAAAGTTATTGGGCCATCAAACCCAGGGTCGCCGGTCTGGTTCCCCGCTGTGCAGCAGAGAGTGTTTTGTTAAATTTAGTTTGAATTGGTGGAAAAATGGTAAATGTTGATCAGTTGCAAAACTAAGGTCTAACAGGTGACAGTGTGTAAAGTGTGCTCCTTTACCATGTTCATGCAAAAATGTCTCAAAATGGGTAGACATGAATACTTTTTACTTATTCACTTAAAAAGTAATACTTGATGCCTATTGGCTGGACACTGGATGGGTGCAAACAGCATTGTGAGCTACGGACGCCTGGGTCCAAATAGCATAGGCCAATACCTTTTGCAGTATATTATTGTATTATTGTACAGTAACTACCCAATACTGTTCACAGTCTTGTCAGTAAATTACTGAATAAATATATAATTATCTTAAAGTGCTGTAATGTGTTTTTCTATAGTTGTGTTTCCTTTAGGGCAGGGATTCCCAAAGTGTGGTGCGTGCACCCCCAGGGGTACGCGGGATTACAATTACAATTACATTTTCCCCCCCACACAATAAAGATGTGTAAATAAACATTTCCTTTGTAAAATGTAAAATCAAAAACTGTAATATTAATTAATTAATAAAAGCAGGCTATTCAAAATGCACTTTATCTTAAAATGAAGCGTAGGGGGTGCGCGGCTACAAAAGTTTGGGAACCGCTGCGCTAGACCATATGGGATAGTTACATTTATAGTTACTGTGGCAGGTTTTTATTTTGAAAAACAGCCTTGTACTGGGTTTCCTGTCCAAATACAGTGGCCCCTTAGGCATTTATTTTGCTAAACTACGTAGATATATTTCTTTTGTCTGGATTTTATTTTGAGAAACAGCCTGAAAGTTTCCTCTCAGGCTTTTAGTATGCTAAACTACTAAAATATAGTAACTATGGGACATTTATTTTGAATAATAGCCCTATGATCAGATAGAAAAGTCTCTACTGAACACCCTGATATAGGTTTCATGTCTGTAGTAAAAACATTTTCATTTCCTCTAGAAATGTAGGGTCCCAGTTCTCATTAGTCTCTATGGGACAGTTTGTTGGAGTTGCTGTCACATTCAGGCTCACTGAGCCAAATCTGTATATCCGATTGATTCGAGAGTAAGATGTCTGTGACCAGCAAAAACTTCTCTACAATCTGCCACAAAATGATTTATGAAGAGTGAAAGTTGCAAGACCCAGCACAGGTTTTTTGTTTGGTTTTTGTTTGATTTTTAACAGTGTTTTTTTTTGTTTGTTTTTTTTTAACAGTGGATTTGGGAAAACCGTGCAAGTGATGGAGTCATGTAACCAGTTTAGAGTGTTTGAGCTCCATTCATTCCAATGGGACATTTTAGAGCTGTCTACCATAGCTGCAGGGCTTGTAAACTACAGAGATGAAAATGTTCAGGAGAGCCTTTACTTTCTGATGAGCATATTATTCTGTTGTTAGGACTCACAGTTTGAGAGATGCACTTTACATTAAATGACCTCACTCATCTGATAGATATTAACTGATAATGTTCAAAATAAAAGCCCCACAAAGTTACTATATCTATCTATATCTATATCTAACAGTTAACTAGAATAAAAGCCAGAGAGGTCATTGTAGCCTAACAGGAAACCCAGAACAAGGCTGTTTTCAAAATAAAAGCCCATATAGAAAAATGCGGGCAACCAGATCGTAACTTACTATGAACTCATTTTGATCAACATTTTTTTTTTAAAGCTAAATGCTTAGGGGCTATTCAGAGTGTTAAATTTTATGTATGTCATGTATGTATGTTTTTATGTATATATTTTCGGGTAACCCGAGCACCAGGAGAAAACCCTACATGAGATTGTGACTTACTATTAACTAATTTTGATGTTTTTTTTAAAGATATATACTTAGGGGCTATTCAGAGTGTTAAATTAGCCTTTTTATGTATATATTTTCGGGTTAACCTGAGCACCAGGAGAAAACCCTAATTTTGATCAAGGTTTTTTTAAAGATATTATATACTACATGTATATATTTCGGGGAAACCTTATAACCGCATGTACCTGTTGGAGGGGTGACATAGATGGAGGGGAGGGGGAGATGGAAGAGGAAGAGGGAGCTACTGATGTCCAGCCTGAGCTGAACCACCAGCAGCGACCTCCTCAACCACCTTACTGTCAGCTTCACACTTCTTCTTGTGTCTCCAGCCAACAAACCCATTCTTCTCAGCCTTCTCCTTCTTTTTAAGTCCCTTCTGCTGCATTTTGCTTTTTATCTCCTGCAGCTCCTCCTCTCTGTTGTCGGGATTATTCTTGCGAAACAAGAAGCATTTCCTCTTCCTGTTCAAGTTCAGACAACAGTCCTCCAATTCCTTCTTTTCATCATTCCATTCCTTCTTGTCATTCTCCATCAGCTTTTCCTTCATCACCAAACTCTCCTCAAGTTCTTTCTTCTCCTCCGATACCTTGATGAATTCGGTCTCACTGTGAAGGAGTTCAGCTCGTACATTGTTCAACATGTTCTTGGTCTGTTGGAGCTGCTGAGAGAGAGACTCCTTCTCCTTGCAGAGACTCAAGATGTCGGTGTCCCTCTGGCGGACATGTTCCTCCAGTCTCTCTCTCTCCTGGTCAAACTGTTCTGCTTTCATCTCCCAGCTTTCTTTTTTCTCAGCTAGGTCATTTGAGAGCAGCTGGATTTCAGCATCCTTCTTCTGAACACGTCCCTCCAGCTCCGTAAGGCCTTGTTGTGTCTCTACCAGGTCTTTGGCGTTCAAGGCTTTCAAGGCATTGTACTTCTCCTCCCAGACTGTTTCATTCCTCGCCTGGTCTTTGAGGATACGCTCAAGCTTTCTCTTCTCCTCTGTCATCTTGGTGACTTTGGACTCCCAGCTCCGTTGTTGTTCTGCTAGGTCTTTTTCAAACTTGTCCTGCAGGGCTTTGTACTTGGCCTCCCAAGCTTTGTCACATTGGACAAGTTCAGCATCTTTGCTCTCTAGCTGGCTTCTGGTGGTGGTGACGACCTGAAACATACGCTCCTTCCTACTGGTGAGCACCTCGATGTCAGCCTCCATCTCCTCAATCTGTGCCTTCATCTCAGTGATCTGACCCGGCAGACATTTCTCATCCAGGCCTTTGGTGGACTCCAAAACTCTGTTCTTGTCCTCCAAAGCCTTGTACTTGGCCTCCCAAGCCTTGTTGCTGTTACTTATTATTTGATTCAGAGTGTCATTTTTCTTGCTGAGGTCCTGGATCTCAGCGTCCTTCTTAAGGAGTTGAGCCTGCAGCTGGACCACCTTACTCTCAGTATGAGGCTCTTCCGTACTTGGGCCGGCAACTGTGTCCGTAAACACAAACACCCCATTGTTTTGTTCAGAGACTTGTTTCTTCAAGGCCTCATACTTGGTGACCATCCTCTGGTGTTGCTGCTGGCTTAGGAGCTGAGATGCTTGCAACTTTTCCTCCTGGAGTACGTTGAGTGCCTCCAGAACTTTAATTCTGTCCTTGAACCTGCGCACCTCGTGATAGTATTCGCTTCTTTCTGTCACGCCTCCACTGTTAAACAATTCCTTTTCCAACGTTTGACTGTGGACCTGTGCCTGAGCAGGGTCCAAGTCAGTTTGAGGAGTGGGAGTGTTTGGGGGAAGTGGGGGACAGCCCTGACGACCACCGTTTGTTGGGTTGTTTCTTATATCCATGGCTCTGTTTGTAGCAGATGTGGGTTGTATGAGATTGTCTGTGTTGTTGACAGAAGGTGACTGTAATACAACAAGTATTAATATTAATATTAGTGAAGAACTAATAATAGTGTACTAATACTGGTATTACTCGTTAAATTCTGTAACAGTGTTTTTGTGTGTGAGCAAAATTTTGTAAGACTTGCTAGTGTCAGTGAAAATCTCGAATGAGATAATAGTCCAGTTCCCGGGTATATATAAGGTTCCAATCATCTTGCGATGATGTCATGATGATGTCAGCACAAGATCAAAGCACAACATGATTCCATCATCTGATGACATCATCTGGTGACATTTTCAGTGATGACATCATCTGATGACATCATCATTTTTGTTGGTGGCGAAATTCCCAAATGGAATGTTGGAATTTTGCATAGAATTTAAAAAAAAAAAATGCAGAATTCTCTTTTGTAAAATGAAATAATAATTTATATATTTTTTCAAAAACATGTCAAAGCACTTGATTTGATTAAAATTAGAAAAAAATGTCCTTGTTATAAACTTCACTCTGTTCTCTTGATAAATTGAGTAAAATGTACATTTCTTCAGGCTGTTTATGGACCCCAGGGTGCACAAATATTCACATAGAAGAGGACACAGTAACATATTTTACTGCAGGAGTAACACTGCATGTTATCAGCATAAAGTAGGCATGTCACAGCAGTGAAGTCACTGTTCAGTGTACTATGTAACCAACAGATTTTCATTTAGAATAAAAAAAAAACAGAATTGGGGAGCGAGCTTTGTTCTGATCACAATGTAGAAATCGGCTTGTTTTTTTATGACTAAAACAATATTTTTCCCTATTTCCTACCCAATTTATCCAACTGTTTAGGGACCCCAGCATGCAAAAAATAAAGGAAAGGAGAACCTCGTGGGGACACATTTTTGTTCAAATATCTTGAGGTCAGAGGTCAAGTGACCTCTTTGAAAATGGTAATTTGGAATGCACAAGAGTCTCAGCTTTCCAGTCAGACTTGATTTATGCAGCTCACAGACTGTTTAGGGACAGTTCTTCAGGACAACAGTTTATTTTTCTGGAAAATCACTTCATCATTCACAAGAATTCACAAAATCCTTTCACTAATTGTTAATAACTGATAGCAGAGTGGCGCAGTGGGTCGATGGATCGAAACCATCCTCTGCTGAGTTGACTCTGGAGGTTAGAGTCAGGTTTGTGATCAAAGGGTTAAAATCCCATTATGTGCTGTTTTTAACTGCATTTCCAATGTATTGTGGTTGAAGTGTTCACACTGTACCAATATCCTGTGTTGTGTTTTTATAATTTCTGAAAATAAAAATTAGAAGAAAAAAAAATTCCATGTACGTTTCAATTTAAAGCATTCCCACAGCTCACATCACATTCTCTCCCCCTTTCTTATATGTTTAAGCAGCCTTTAATACTATTCGTGCTTCAATTGTTGAAAAGTCGCTAAATATAGCAACAAAGTTGCTAAATTGGCAACGCTGCTTCGCCCGGCTTTTACAAATGATGTGTTGTTGTCGGGAAGAGTACTACGTCACATCCCGCTTAGCAATCTATCCAATCAGTAACCAGGCTGTTTTTCAGGGGAGAAAAACGGCCTGGACGCCTCGTATTCAAATTAGGGACGTTTCGGCAAATGAGACCCGCCTCATTCCGGGTATTGGGCGGTAGTGGAAACAACCCTTATGACACTCTAAGACATCAATACAGTAGAATACTTCAGGTTTAACTTTAAATTTACAGCTAAGGATTACATTTTGTTTCCTTGTCTTTCCTCTGCTCCACCCTTCATGTCTTTTCCTTCCTCCATGACATTATCAGCATCTCCTTTCCTTTTACAAATCTGTATTTCTCTGTTTCCATGTGCTGGGTGAACTGAGGTCAGAGTTTGCCCTACATCTCCTTCTACAATACCCATTCCAGGCGACACATCCTCAAGTGACCTTGTGTGTGTGTGTGTTAGAATGTGTGCGAATGTTTGTGTAGTTGCAGCAGCGTGAATATCTCCGTGCAACAAAATGACCTCATTCTCGTCTCGTACTGCATCTCCCTCTTGTCTCCATCTTCTCTTTATCACTCACTAACGGATTCTCTCTTTCCCGCGTTCGCCCTCTCACACACACATATACAGGGTATTTTTTTCATTAAGTTTTGGATTATTAATGGAATAATTAGGTTTGGGATGTATTTTAATGAACAAATCAATCACTGAATTAAATATGGGATCGGAACTGAGTGTATGCAGGGCTACGGGAGTCTTTTAATTTGGCTCCCCTTGTCTCTCTTCTTACTTTCTCTCTCTCTGTCTTCCTTTCACAGTCTCTCTCCTCAGGCTCAGTATAATGAAAGTAGAATAGATTCGGCAAGTCGCTGTCCTGCCTGTGAAATGATTGGCTTTGGCAGTGAAGCCAGGGCTGGACGAGGGTCTTGATTGGATTTCGGGGGGATGGAGGTGGGATGGCGGCTCGTATCTAGGCCACATTGGGGCATTTGTTGAGGGATTGGAGCGGTTGGTATAAACATACCCACCGGCCATGTCGCGGACTGACATTAGCACAACATGCCCTGCAGGGAAAGCCTCCAGTTAGACTTGAGCCCTGCACGACGTTTTACAGATTGACAGTGCTAATGATGGAGCTGGATTTGACCGCAATCATTTCTCCAAGGTTAGCTCAACACTGTACTGTGTTGAGGTAAACTATGGAAGCGTGAGCGTTTAACTTTACGTTGCATGCTTTCAGCGATTTGTATGAAAAATTAAGCAGAGTAAAGCTTCTTGATGATGGCAAACATCATCATCACTATTATTTTTGGTCTATGGAGATCATGATTACATATACACTGCCACAACCAACTGAAAACAAATAAGCATGTATTCAAAAAGCAAAAATGAAAAAAAAAAAAAAAAATAGATTAAATATGTTGCAGTGCACTGCCACAACCTGGTAAATACAACAAGATATATTTAATAGATATAATAATAATAATGATAAATGATATATATATATATATATATATATATATATATATATATTAAATTGAATATTTTGCTACAACCTAGTAAATGCTACAGAAAATATAAAATATATATAAAAATACATTAAAATTAATTAGACCAAAATATATTAAATTTAATATGTTACAGTGAACCTCATAACCTTCTGATAAAAAATTAAGCATTTATTATTGTTATTATTATTATTATTATTATTATTGTTGTTGTTGTTGTTATTAGTATTTTAAAAAATGACCAAAAATAAATAAGATGAAATATGTTGCAGTGCACTGCTACAACCTGGTAAATGCAACAAAATATATTCAACAGATATAAATAATAATAATAATAATAATAATAATAAATTAGACCAAAATATATTAAATTGAATATGTTGTCTAATAAATTAGATAATAATAAATTGGATTAAATGTGTTGCAGGGCTTTGCTACAACCTAGTAAATGCTACAAAAAATATTAAATATATAATAATAATAATAATAATACATTAAAATGAATTAGACCAAAATATATAATTGTATATGTTACAGTGCACTTCCACAACCTACTGAAAAAAAATTAATTATACATTCGAAATACAAAAAAATAATAAATAAACCAAAAATAAATAGGATGAAATATGTTGCAGTGCACTGCCAAAACCTGGTAAATGCAACAAAATATATGCAATGGATAGAAATAATAAATAAAAAACAAATTAAACCGAAGTATATTAGATCGAAAATGTTGTAGTGCACTGCCACAAAAAATAGAAACACTACTAAAAACTACTTAACATATATGCAATCGATAAAATTAACAAAAATGGCACAGAATTTTTTTTAATTAAATATGGTGTAGTGCACTGCCACAACCCACTGAAACATATGTTTAACATTTTAGCTAATTCAATTCAACAGAATTCCATCAGCATTTTTTCATAATAATTGGAATTTAAAATAGTAAAAAAATAAATAAATGAATCGCCAACCCTGATACAGAGTCAAGAAAAGACTCCATGCCTGCACATAAACACACACTCACATAAACACACACACACACACTTCTTTTTCTGGCCAAATCAGCAGACGTCTCCCCCTCTGCTTAGTCAGGGAAAGAAAAAGTAAAATCTGGGAACCTTTAAATTTGGCTCCCAATCTTTGGCCCCATATGTGTGCACTCGTGTGTTAATATCCCTGTGTTGAGGCACAGATGTGTATGTTTCTCCATCAGTGTGTGTGTGTGTGTGTGTGTGTGTGTGTGTGTGTGTTTAGATTTGCATCCTGCGGTGGCTCCCCGGAGATGCCACCCGATGGCAGGAGATCCAATCTGGTCAAGCTTAGTGTGGAGCCCTCTGTGTCAATGGCTTCCCTGCAAACGCTGCTCTGTGCTGAGCAAACACATCTCGGCCATACTCATTAGCCGAGCCTTAACTCTCTCCCTCCCTCCATCCCTCCATCCCCCAGTGCACATATCCTTCATCTTTCCCTCCCTCAGTGGTGAAAGAAGATGGATTCCAGTCACTGCTTTGAATCAAATCACCTCCTTCTCCTTGTGTCTATCATGTTACAGCATCTCAATGAGAGGAACGTCTCAATGGACTCATGTTACATGTGTGCCAGGACACGTGTACCCAAACACATGTACACTGCTGCTGAAATTGCCCTGATTTTCAGTTATAGCGGGCAAAATACCAAACTGGTTCATGGATTGTCATTTTGGTTCAATCCAGATGTGAATTTTATGGACATGTTATCCCGAGACATGACAACATGGCATCAGAAAAGTCGGCAGTTATGTGAATATGGGCCTGAATCGGAGCAAAAAGGTGCTTGATTGGCGGTGATGTGGTGTTTAAATGGCGGACATCACACTATAGGCGGTAAGGAGGTGGATGGTTCGAACAAACAACATGTTTTCACCCAGGAGAAAGGGGTTTGTGTCCCATGTGAACACGAAAGTAAACGACTTTTTACGTAACTTACGTTTTTCATGTAACTTACGTTTGTTCACCTAACTTACGTTTTTTCACGTAACTTACATTTTTTCATGTAACTTACTTTTTTTCATGTAACTTACGTTTTTCACATAACTTGAGTTTTTTCACGTAACTTACGTTTTTCACGTAACTTACGTTTTTCACGTAACTTACGTCTTTTCATGTAACTTACATTTTTTCACGTAACTTACTTTTTTTCATGTAACTTACGTTTTTCACATAACTTACGTTTTTCACAAAACTTATGTTTTTTCACGTAACT
Organism: Centropristis striata; assembly: GCF_030273125.1. Lineage (NCBI taxonomy): Eukaryota > Metazoa > Chordata > Actinopteri > Perciformes > Serranidae > Centropristis > Centropristis striata. The sequence goes on from NC_081540.1 coordinate 22,676,128, forward strand.
TACGTTTTTCACGTAACTTACGTTTTTCACGTAACTTACGTCTTTTCATGTAACTTACATTTTTTCATGTAACTTAAGTTTTTTCATTTAACTCACGTAACTTTCTTTGTGTAACTTACGTTTTTTCACAGAAAGTACATTTGTTTCAGGTAACTTCCGTCGCTCATGGTTTGTGAACAAAGTTTTTTTATGCAACAAACATTTTTACGCAACTTCCGTGGCACCTCTTACGCTAGTCACACCACCCTCGTAAATACTTCACTTCCAGCATTTACGTACATGCATTCACTGTTTATACTTTCTTTTATAATGCCTAGCTATTATTCAGGGGTGGACATCATTCTTGAAATTATAAAAAGTACACTACATTATATTTATTATATGCCACTATTAAACCAGTTTGATGCTTACAAGGAACAAAATTGCAGTGCCAGTTAATATTAATATAATATATGCCTGATTTGATATAATTTCCGGTATAAACTACGCCCACTTTTGGTCTTCTATCCGAATACAGAGACAGGTCATTTTTATTCCTGAAGGAATACTGGTATAAATATCAGCCTGGTAATAATACTGTTGAAACACTTTTGTGGATAAAATTCAGAAGTGTCAGTTCTCAATACCTGTTAGTACTCACCCATCTTAGACACTGATGTGAACATCACTTTAGTCGCTTCTTCCTTGTTCCTTTAGAGCCCCGAGGACTTATTTCTTTGTCCAAGACATTGTTCCTTGTCTTTGTCTTGTATAGATCTCCCTCGTACATCTTGAGAGCCTCTCTCTATCCCTCACTGAAAATACTTGCCAACTCCCTTTCTGTAAATCATGCGTTCAAGAAAGACCAGTTTAATTGTACTTACATGTGAAATATTTCTCAGAAAATTCTGGCAAATTGATTAAGCAAACCAGATTTCAGACATCATTGCATGTTGCCGTCCTGTAGGTTTTTAATAAAAGGTGCAACAGCGGGAGCAATTAACTATAGAGTGATGATAGCATTCTGCTTTGCACTGAAGGCAATTATGATTATGAGCTGAAGAGTAACATAACTCCTGTCAACAATGTCCATTTAAATTCTTGTTAACGGCTGATGAGCAAACGTGATGCAGCCTAGAGGTGATTCATTGTCTTTACCTCAGCATATTACTCACTGACAGGTTGAACATGTGCAGTCTGGTGGGTAGTAAAGACCGTTAATGATATATGGATGGACAAAATGTGATGGAGGTGTGGCAGATTAGTAGTTAATTGCACTTTTGGCCAAATTAGATCCTCAGGTTTGATTCAATTTTGGTTGGTTTAGTTATTTCGAATGCTTGTTCATTAAGCTTTGGGTCCTATCTATCAAATGTACTTTTTTTGCCTTAAATGGATAAAAACCTTTTTGTTGCAGCTAGAAAAACAACACCATAGCGTCAATGTCATTCTTGACCTTTGAAATAGTAGTATAACAGAACAATCCCAACATACTCTGCCTTAAGTCATTTCCAGAGCTTTTATCCATCCTTTTCAGATGATTTATTCAGTTCTAGAAAGATCTGCTAATATGAAAGATTATTTTGTGTGTTGACTTAAAATGAAACCTTCAAAGTTAATTTTTTTACTTGGAAATAGTAGAATGACAGAACAATCCCAACTGACACTGCTTATAAGGTGTTTTGAAAGATTCTCTAGCAGATAGAGTCCAAGTTTCAGATTGACTATGTGACCTGAAAGAGTCTTGTCTGTGTTGGCTTAAAATTTAACCATCAAAGTTCATTTTTGATCTCGGAAATAGTAGTATGACAGAACAATCCCAACTAACTCTGCCTTTAAGTTGTTTCCAGAGCTTGTAGCCATTGTCGCTAGCAGATGGAGTTCAAGTTTCAGATTGACCTTGTGACATGAAAGATTATTGTTTGTGTTGCCATAAAATTGGAACTAACAAAGTTCAGTTTTGGCCTTTGCAACAGTAGTATGCCAGAACAATCCACAATAAAGTTCAACTAGACAACTGAGCAAATTCCATCCGCTGATGTAGACCATTGTTGCGTCCAAAATGTCATAATACGCCAATATGGATACTACTGTTAAATATTAATGTATGTATAAACAGTTGTATGTATATTTTTGGACATATGGAGTTGTTATTTTCTCAGTTCCTGTACTGGAGGCGGGACCCCGTTCATTCCTATTAAAGTTGATCAGTGGCCCATTAAGCAAAATCAGATAGATTTCTGTTCAGTTGGCCCTAAGTCATTGTCTGTTATGAACATTGCATTGGATTGTGGGATATTTGTGCCACCATAGTGTCCAGTGTTTGCATATTGTATTATATAACCAGAAATACTATGCAATTCATGCATTTATGGTTTCATACTAAGGTTTCTGACATACAGTACTAAAAATCTCATCAGCATTTAAGTTGACAGGTTCAGACACAGTGCATATTATCTGATTGAAAAACGATTGGATGTTATACGTTCTTCAATTGTTTAAACTGGAGGAAATGCTTTTTAAAATGGAAAGCACCAATGATAGTGAATGATTGATGTGTTCAGGGACACCCCATACATCCAATGGCCTTTATTTCAGTCTATATTTCCTACAAGAAGACATTATACTAAGTTATAGTGAATTTAATGCTGTCAGAAGGCTATACAGGGGTGATCCATGTTCAGCACTTCATTTCCCAGGGGCTTTATTAATAATGCAGTCCCACAATTCTTTGCATCTCAGAGCTTGTAGGGAAAGCACATCACGCCATGATTACCAAACAGTGCTACCCATAATGCTATCCTACATGATAAACAACAAAAGCAACTAATGTGCACCATGAGCAGTTTTCCCCTCCCCCCCCTGCTCCCCCCTTCCCCCCCACAAATACATTCACATATTCTTCCACACACAAACGGACCGGTCCCCGGAGTACCAGCACGTCCCTGCTGATGCAACAAAACGAGCGTGGAGGGAGACGGAGGAGGAAGTGTACGAGGTGATGAGGAGGGCAGGCTGTGGAGGGATAAGCCCCCCGGGTCTTTCTAATTATCTGTAAGGATCAGCAGTGCTCAAGGATGCATAAGGGGAGGGATTTGGCTGCCAGATCCACCAGGTAGGAAGGCCTGATTGGATTGGTCACCTCTCTGCATACACACCCGTTACTCACGACGGCTGAAGCCAAGGCTCATTAGACACAGGCATATGCACTAGTGCAGATGAGCGGCGGCGGATATTCGCGGGGGTTCTCCTGCAACTTTGTCATCCGAATCTGCATAAAACTTCGGTAATACTTTAGATTAGGGAACACGTATTCAACAATATCATTAGTAACTTAATTAGTCATTATTAAGTAGTTATTAATGCCTTATTCTGCATGGCCTTTTTATACAACCAGTAAGACATTAACGTTAAGAGTTTTCCCTCAATAACTTCAGAATTATTGCTTATTAGTAGTAAGTAAGTAAGTTGTTGTATATGAGTAACGATCTTAATATGCTTTACTTTGTATGGACTTTATAAGTCTCTACATAGCGGTGATCGAAACCATGGAAACGGCAAATAGCCACCTTCTCCAGACCTTTGACGTGACTGGTGGCTCCTTTTGGATGATTGGATGAGGATTGGGTAGATTGTAATGTCAATCAATACTCTACAAAGTCGGTCACTGGTAGACTAACATTGGCGCAAAGAGGCCCACTTTGTAGAGTAATGGTTGACATAGGGTGGCTGTGGCTCAGTTGGTAGAGCGGTTGGTGGTTCGATCCCCGACCATGGCAGCCTACATGTCGAAGTATCCTTGAGCAAGATATTGAACCCCAAATGGCTCCAGATGCTGAGTTCATTGGTGTGTGAATGAATTCCCAATGGTGGCAGGTGGCACCAGTTTGCCCTGGTAGACTCGGACACCAGTATGAATGTGTGTGTGAATGGGTGAATGAGCCTAGTGTGTAGTGTAAAGCTCTTTGGATAAAAGCGCTATATAAGTACACCCCATTTACCATTACAATCTACCAATCCTCATCCAATCATCCAAAAGGAGCCACCAGTCACTTCAAAGGTCTGGAGAAGGTGGCTATTTGCCGTTTCCATGGTTTCATTCACCGCTATGTAGAGACTTTTAAACTCCATACAAAGTAAAGCATATTAAGATCATAACTCATATACAACTACTTCCTTACTTACTACTAATTAGCAATAATTCTGAGGTTGTTGAGGGTAAACTCTTAGTTAATGTCTTACTGGTTGTATAATAAGGCCATGCAGAATACGGCATTAATAACTATTTAATAATGACTAATTAAGAGCCAATATGTTACTTATTTGCATGCTAATAAGCAACTAATTAATGTTGAATATGTGTTCCCTAATATAAAGTGCACCAAAACTGCTCCTTCAAAATACAAGTCGACTTTGTGCAATCACGTTTTCCCAATGATATATTTATATAATTGCCCACACATCTGCAATCATGCATTTAAATACATATAATTTTCATAGGTACCCATGTGAGAAACCTGTTGTTGCATAGAACAATTTGTCCCTTTCCATGTCAGATGAAGACCCCTGGGCAGGTCGTATTAAGTCTCACCATGATAATTATTGGCTGTGATTAAAAATAATAACTTCTCAGCAAGCAGCGGACAGAATATAGACCCTGAGTGTGAAGGTGTGAAGGTTGAGCGTATAGCCTGGTGGTCAGGTAATTGAAATAAGGATCAGATGTCGTCTCTGCTTCTTCTTTCTCTTGGTTCCTCCCTCTCACCTGTCGAACTCCAAGGCTGCTGAGCTGTCAGTGTAACCCATCATTACTGCCCTCGCTGCTGCCCATAGGCCATCTCAAACTTCACAGCAGCTGCTAATTGATGCTTGTACAGCGTCGTCACCCAGCAAGGACACTTAGCCGCATGGCTGCAAATGTCATCTTTTGTGTGGTGTAATTTGAGACAAGAATTGCAACTTTGTGCCGGCTTTACCCAGAAGAGCGGGAATTAATCTCTCTAATCAAAAAAAGTTGCAGTTTCCCCGTCTTTTTTTTCTAATTCCACTGCAGCAGCCAAAAAAATATTGACATTTGCTCATGTAAATTTGCCAGCAGCGGTCTTTTATTGCCTGCACAGTGACATTTTGGAAGGGTCTTTCCGTCCCACAGGGGAATTGAGATCACGGAGACAGAGCTTAGATAATTTTACATTCGGCTCTCCTCTCTTGAGGTAGAGGTAATTAAGAACGGAAGCGAGAAGACATCAAGCGCCGATAAGTTCCGACATTGTTAAAAACACTCCCACCAGAGGGAATTCCACCCTCTATTCCACCCCTAACACACACAGCTGCACACAGATGCACACACTCATAAACACACTTGATAGATAGGTGCATTTTTTCCTTCACTGTGCTTCCAGAATGGCTGAATGCCTCGTAAATGGGCCTGCACCTAGACTGCTGCGCCACCGCTGAGTTGTCGTTATATATGTGGCTTTATGTCACATTCGCCTGGATCGCTCATTAACCATCCAAACCGTTCGCTGACGCACATTGTAGCTTATTGGTTACCATGAAGATAATTCCAGACGGTACATAAACAGCATTTTATCTGCACTTCCTTTCCTCCCGCTGTCCTTTCTTGCAAATTGCTCCGTGACGAACCCCAGATGTAAAGTGATTTCAGAAATAAAATCATGACGGTGTTTCAGAATAAAATTTGAATATACACAATCAAAAGGAGCCACATTTACTGGCTCATTCTCCTTCTATTTCTCTCACACACTGAGGTTTTTTTTTACACATGCTTTGGAGGCTGCCAGCTCGGTGGGAATGCCTCCCATTCTATCTCCCGGCCGCCACACGGCGCATGACAGACGACCACCTGCACCACCTGAGCGGACCCATTGTGCGCGCTCCTTATCGCACTGGTCCCAGTTCTAGGCGTGCGGACAGTCCCATATTGCTCACATTGTTGCAGCCTCTTCGCCCGTTCGGTGGGGCGGCGGGGTTTTTCAGTGGGGTTTTTTGCAGTTGATGGAGGTGGTGTGCACCACATGCGGCGCTCTTATCGCTCCCTCTGGAAACAGGCACCTCACCTTCTGGTTCCCGTGGAAGCAAAAAAACTCAGCATGCCGCCTATTTTCTATCTTCTCTTGACATGAATTCCCAAATAAATGTAGCTCATGGATACCGTGCGAGCATTTGTACCCAGGAGATGTATCATTAAAACAATTTAACCACTGATGGTTCCCATTGCTTCTTCAAAAAGCATGTTGCCTGGCAACAGATAGAGAAAAGTTGTACTAAACAAACTATTTCATGTTATAGTTGGTGTTTTTAATATCTCAGACAGATACCAGCTCAGCTGAAGACCTGAGTAGAATTTATTGCCTGTAGTCCGTCATGTCCGTCCTGCTCTTTCTCCACTTACCTTCCAACTGCTCTCCTTTATACCCAGCATCTTTTATTCCACAGCATCTTTCTCTCCCGCTGAGGTGGACAGCTCCCTGCAGTTCCACACTTCTCCTCTCTTTTTTTCATGCCTGGTTTCATCCTCTTGTTTTCCTCCATTACTGAAGACTCAGATCTTTAGTCCTCTTTTTTTCCCTCCTTCTAGAGAGAAGGTGCCAACGGGTCACACACCAGCCATGACCTGCTTTGTTGCGTGCTTTAGAAAACTTTTACCCTCTGTAAACAATTCAGGACTCTGCAGAGATGAAAAAAGACCTTCAGTGTTGTTTAAAAATGAGATTTTATCCTGCCTGCTAGCCATTGTCGGGTCAGACGAGGATAAAGAGGAAGCATTCACAACAAACCAATTCCTCTTTCAAATCGATTGACTGAGATCTTAAAAGGATAAATGAGCAATTCAAGGCATTATTTCCTCCGTGTTACACTGACTTCATTGTTATAATCAACTGTTTGCCTTGGCAGCATGGAACAAACAGCAGGGAGGTGGAGAACACTGATTCCCAGCCAGGGGTACTTTTACCTCATGGGGTATGCCTGCTGTTTAAAGGGGTACTTCAAAGGGTGGAGCAACTGATTTGGAAAAAATGGAAATTATGATTTAATTAGAATAATATAGAGCTGTAACAACAGAACATCTTGCGGTTAAGTAAGAGTGAGTGAAAACTGGTTAGCAAGTGACCAGTTATAAGTAATAATTGTTGAAAGCTTAAAGTAGACTAATAAATACACAGTTGAGATAATACTGAATAAATCGTTTGAATATTTAGCCAAAGGTAATCGAAGAATAGTTAGAATATTTTGCTAAAAATTATGGATAAACAGTTCAAACAATTAGATTAAGTGATGGATAAATGGTTGAAATAGTGAGTTAAAAAGTATGGCTAAACAATTAAAAATGTTAGCTAAGACTAATGTATAAACCATTAAGAAGTTAGCTTAAAGTAATGTATACACTGTGAGAATTGTTAGCTAAAAGTTAGATCAGGGAGAATCTCGCTGCAGCGCTCAACAGGGGAATTTTTCCAGACCTTGAGCAGAAAGTAATGGCTAAACCATTAAAGTAGTTATCTAAAAGTAATGTATTAACCTTTAAAATAGTTAGCTAAAAGAAATCTATAAACCATTAAATGTATTAGCTAAAAGTAATGTAGGCTATTAACCTTCAAAATAGTTAGCCTAAAGTAATGTATACACTGTTAAAATAGCTATCTAAAAGTAATGGATAAACCATTAAAATAGTTTCATAAAAGTAATGTCTGAACAATTCAAAAAGTAAGGTGGTAATGTATTAACTATTTTTAGTTAGCAAAATAGCAAGAAAAAGAAATGGCTATCTAAAAGTAATGAATAAACTGTTTGAATAGTTAGATGAAAGCAAAGTAAAACATTGATGCAGTGAGCTAGAAGTTATTGTGGTGTGGTCGCTGGCCAAACCAACCTAAATATTGTTAATTTTTTAATACAACTAAACTATCAACACCCAATTCGTGTTATATTTTGGGGCATACTTTGGGAATCGATGAGGGGTTGTGAGTTCATCTGGCAGGACCGTGGGGGTACCACTGACCGAAAAGGTTGGCAACCACTGGTAAAATATGAGGAAAGGGAAGGTAGCACTTGAATGTAAAGATGTCTATTATAATGAGTTGTATGGTAGTGAAATATGTGATTGCACAAATAGTTTGGCTCATGGGTGGCAGTGCTGCTGACTTGTCCTAAAGCACACTCTGACTCTTGCAAAGGTCTTAGCTGAACAGCAATTGAAAAGTTTCATAAAGTAAGTTTCATATTTCCAACTGCTGTTATAGTACTTCATGCTCTGAGGGCTTAAAGCATACACCAGTGTCATTGGGATGTGCAACAGTGCTACTGGGTCCTTAACCTTAATGCTCCAGTGTAGCACGTGATGGACAAAGCTCTCTGTGAGCTGTGAGAGCTGGAAAAAGCTTTCACGGGACCTTTCATTCGGGGTTCAAGTGCGTGTTTCCTGGAAATGAAGGGCCTTACATGAAGCAGACAAATGCATTCAAAGGTACTGATGTTGTTCACCTCGTTCCGAAATGTTAATGATAACATTTCTTTCAACACTGAGAGACCTAACCAATCATCTGAATTAAAGGACATGGGTTATGGACTATGTGACATTATTTAAACATAAGGATTCATTCTCATATGTCCCTTTTTCTAAAGTGGATATGTGTCATTTTGATGTGTCAAGATATGATTTGATCGGCAGCCGTGAACGCAACTAGAACACTGTATTATTCTCCGAACATGTCAAGATTTCTTGCAAAATGCAAAAGTTTTGCTTCAGTAACTTGAAATATTGGGACTTTTATTGGTACAAGTTCTGAGCAAATGTAATCAGATGCCCTTGAAATCTTTGTATGCTCACTCACCACCTTATTTTCCTTTCCCAAGTCACCTTCTGTGAGGTTGTATGTTGCAATTGCATTGTTCAGTCTCATGGCACCACAGACTTTAGTAGGCACTTCTGTTAAGTCCACAAGGGCTTAGGCCTGTCTCGCTGCAAATTCAGCAAGTGCTTAAGGGCTCTCATGTGAACTTTAGGAGCCTTTCCTTGGATTGTTAGTGTCTGTAAACCTGCAGACTTTCTAAAAGAAATTGAACATAAGTTATAGCTTTGGTAATGTCAATAAACGATGTTACCCTTGTGGATATAGGTTCGCATTTTCACTTTTAGAAGTTTTATTGTACTTATTAGGAAATAGGAGACTCAGACACACATTTTCTTGAGTACTTAAGTACATTTTCCTAGCATCTATACTACCTTTACTCCACTAGATTTGAAAGAGAAATATTGACTTTTGTCTGCAAAGTACTTGTTGCTTTTAAGCAAAACGATTTATTTCATGTTATATTTTAAAGTGCGAAATGTCGTACTTGTACTGCAATTTATTTCACACTGACTTTTTAGATTTCAGAGTTTTCAAAGCAAGTTTAGATTATCCGGAAGTGCTAAATTGCTAACTCATTTCCAGGTTTTCGGACTCCTGTAACAACTTTATGTACTTTGTCCACCACTGCTGACAAGATGCCCCCTCCATTTTTTGTTCATCACCACGTGCATCATCTTTCCTCTAAAGGTCAGCACTGAACATATACATTAATTTTGAGTGCAGCAGGTCAGTAGAAGTGCTGCAGGGCTCCTAATGTAGCTCTTCCTCTGAGGCAGATTTGCTTTTTCCACAGAAAAATAATGGCTGAGAGAGAGAGCACAAAGTGATTTTCCCTTTCGGGTAGGAAGAAAGGTATTTTGCTCATTCACTATTCATTCAAGCTGCTGTTGTGACCTGTAGTTAGCAACTTAATTTTGTTTGGATTTTGCACAATTTTCAAAGATTACTTCATTTATAATTCATTAGATGCCCAACAGGCAAGGGTGTTGTTTCAGCAAAAACAAGATATGGCAATTTGACATGAAGTCAAGGAGCTCCTATGCTATTGAAGTTGTTTTAACCGACATGTACTGCATCTCTCTCTCATTAAGAATGCCTAATAATTGCAGGTAATGAGCCACTACAATCAGCAGACAGATAAAATATCAGCAAAACACAACAGCTGCTGTCACAAATGCATATTACAATAAAGAAAGGAGAGACTGTAGTTTATAGAAACCATGTCATGCACACAACACATAACACGGCAGAGTATGGGTTGTGGAAGTTCTGATCGGGGTTTGCGTAACGTGTGAAACAAAAGTAAACTATTTTTAACTTAAGTTACGTTGTTTACGTAAGTTACGTGAATCACGTTTTTTTGTCCCTTGTAATTACTTAATTGCCGGCATTTACGTACATGTATTTACTGTATAAACTGTCTTTTATAACTCCTTACCAGACGTTTTTTGCCCTAAACCTAAGGTCAGTAGTTTTACAACATAAATCCACAGAAACTGCAGCCTTTTTTTTTTTTTTTACAACCGCACGTGTGCTATTTTTAGAACACGCTGTTGTAGCTCTAGCCGCGCCGCGGTACATGCCTGTGTGCCGTAGAGAACTTGTTGTTGTATCTCTGTATTTTTGTACAGTGTGTATACGTTTGTTTCTAAATCACAACATGTATTGAAAAAATCCACTTTTTATGTTTGCACACCTGCAGCACATGTATGCAAGTTTATGAATGAGGATTCATGTGTGTTTGCATGTTTGTGTATATGTGGGCATCCAGGGTTGTATTTCTCATTCCCTGCGGAGGAGGAAATAGGCTTCAGAAATGTCAAGTAGCCTCCGATGGCCAAAGACGTTGCTTCTGTACTCACCTGTCTTAACTTCACTATGAGCCAGTTGGTGCACCACGAAGTCCCCGTAGTCAGCTCTTACGTTTAATTTCTCTGCTTGTTTATTCTAATGTCCACTTAGCCTTTCTGTCCAGCTAAAACCATCTTTCCTGTTTTCTCTGTTCCACTGTGTTACATCGGGATTATTGGCAAATACTAAAGAAAATCCTCTTACACGCTACTGGAGGCGGAGGTTCCTCAGAAAAAGTAGAAATCGCATTGGAGGATCATTGAGCATCCTAGCCCAGTGGTGCATCAAATAAGTGATTACTTTGGGTAGATGCAACCACTTTTAACAATGCTGAGGTACAATAATGCTGACTATAACCCCTTACCATGCAATCTTTAATATTTTTGCATTATTGTATACAACCCAAGTGGGACAATCGTTCCCGTGCCCCTCCCATCTCGTGACACTTGCTTGGGGAATTTAAAGATTTCTGAGTGCAGTGTCATTGCTATCAAGGAGTGTTGCCAACTCTTTTCCAATAAAAGTAGCTAGCACTAGCTCCAAAAGTCATGAAAAGTCTCCAGATGATCATACGCTCATTTGCATATTGGTAACGGCAGCTGCATTACTTCTGGGGATAAACAGAACTCTACAACCAATCATGGTAGCTCTCCAAAAGAGACAGGGACCATCTCTACCTGTCAATCATACAAAGGTAATATTGTGTATTGTTGTGCTCCACTGAAGGCTCCAGAGCATTAAAAGGAAGGAGCTTTTGAACAGAAAAGCAATGTTATTTACCAAACATGGCAGGTTTAATTACTTCTACTGTATGATATACAATATACAAGTTATGTAATGACAAATTATCCAATTCCACTTCCATTTTTAAGGACCTCAGTACTCCGGGGATTGTAACACTTAAGCAGTGTTGAGGCGGCACAATCAGCAGGACCCTCTCGCCCCGAAACTGAGCCTGCCCCCACATCCTCCACTGGGACGCTGGTGTTTACCGCCCGGAGTGGCTGAAAATTAATTGGCTCCTTGAGCTGCTGTACATTCCCCCTGTCAGTGCGATGGCCTCCCCTCATTGCCCTGTCACTTTAAGTCGAAGTGTATTAATGGACTGTGTGGGCCATTGATTCCTAATTCCTCTCGACGTTGACATCGGGGATAAATATTGCGTGGCACGGTCGTCTTCGGGCTTATTGTAATCAGCATTGTTATTGATCGCCTGCCTGAACCCCCCAGAAGTAATCTATTTTAAATACACTTTCAGTAAAGAGGGTGTTTTGGGCCTTTTCCCAGCACATTGTCTTCATATTGGCAAGGAAAGAGGCATTTTAGCAGAAAGAAGGGCACAGAATAAGGAAGTAGGAAGTGTCCCAAACTGGTGGATAAAAAAGAAAGAGGCGTGCAAACAGAGTGACAGTTAGAAATATTGGGCGAGTCACCAAGTATGCTCAGTGAAATATGTCTTGCTTTAGCGTATAGGTGGTCTCGGGGTGGTCTCTGTCAGCGAGTGTGTGTCTACGCGTCTGTCTCCGTGAGGCCGGCGGATGATGGATGAGGGCCCAGCCAGCGGCGAGCCAGACGTCGGCGCTATCGATTTATCCTCACATTTGTCTGACGAGCATTTCAACACGATGTGCCTCCATATGTCACACTCCCACACTTACACATATACACTGTATTTCCATTGTAAGTATTTTAAACGGACAATGATTCTCTCGCGCCGGTGGAGGCGTGGGCCTTGGTTGAAATTTTTCATTGTCTGAGTACAATGGCTGCCATTCTCATAACAGTATTTTATATTGATCCACCTGCAAAGTGGCATCCACTTGTTTAACATCCAGTCTAATACACTTGAATTGGTGCAGCCTTGCCTGTCTGCTTCTCTACCTGTTTTGTTCATCTCTGTGCAGAGAAGACGGAGACGAGTGTTTTCGAGTGTCTGGGGAGTGTTTGTGCCCATGAGAGCATGATGAAACTTATGTGTGCTTCTGTGTGTTGGTGAGAAAAAAAGCGTGGCCGTGAGCTAGTGAGTGTGTGTTTAAGGATGAGGTAAATCTTCCCGTGTGCGTGTGCGAGCACGCTTGCATGGCTGCAAATGGGTTTTTGTGCGACTGTCAAGAGTCCTTGCTCCATCCAGCCCATTGAGCAACAAATTAAGGCTGCAAAGCAAAGTTGGCATTCTCTCCGCTCAAGGCTTTGTTGTTTTTTTCCCCGTTACTTGCGTTGCTCATTGGGTGTTCATAATCAACGTTAACAAATTGGAAGGACATCCATTGTTCTGTCTGCCTAGCCATCTTGAAAATGGCTCCAATTACCGAGGACACGGAGGAGACATGTCACAGACAAAATCTCAGTTATGACTGAACAAGATTACACTTGAGTTGGGCTTATTACGAGAAGAAGATATTGATGTAACACACTTTAAAGGGGTAGTATTATATTTTTTAAGTCATGGTGTATGAGGTACTTATCTATAGTTAATGTTTTACCTATGAGAGGTGGCAGTCTACACACTCCCAGTGGCTCGAGCAGGCTAGAATAACTGCACAGAAGCAATACAATGTACTGCAGTGAAAGGGGGCAGCAGCAAAATGTTAGATATTTACATATTCTAGCCACTTAAAAAGTCAATATAAGTTTCAGTATAAGTATCTGGGATATTTAACCTCTTTACGTTGCCATCAGACAGCCCTTTTCAACCGGACATTGAAGCTATTATATCCATCTATGCCTTCTTCAAAGCCACCACATTCCATTGGCAAAAACTGTAATTCTACCACGTAGAACACTGAAATTACTGGTCCATTTCTGCCTCTATCCGTTTGTTTATGGTGTTGTGTAACTCTTTATGTGTTCAGATCAGATGATAACAGGTTACTACTGCAGTCTGCTGACCTGTAACATTGGGAGTACAGGGGGAAATTGTTAGCGTAGCTTAGCACAAACACTGTAATTATGTATTGTCTGTATGTTATTTTTGTTTTATGTTATGTATTCATACAATGTATGCCATGTCTGTTATCATTCTGTGTATTTCTACATTGTATTTGTAACACTGAAATATGATAGACCCCAGGATGAATAGCTGCTGCTTTGCAAAAGCTAATGGGGATCTAAATAAAAACAAACAAACCAGAAGCAGGGAAAACTGTTAGCATGCTAGCACAAAGACTGGCATCACTGCTCTTCGTTTATCTGTCTTTGGGGTTTTACTAGGAATGCATCCATAATGTTTCAGAAAGAAAATTTAAAAAAATATCCTTCCACCAGCCACACCCAGTAAATTAAAAATGTGGGACATTGATAAAGTGGGGCATCGTGTCACATTACCTCCTGCTGATCTCATGTGAACGCAGCTCAAAGACACATTGCTGACACAGCCATGCCTGTTTTATCTTATAGATGTTCCTTTTACCTGTATAAATATTTAACAATATTACTTTTACATCAATTATAAGCTACTGCTAAGTTTCCAAATGTTTCACCAGGAAGAAATCAGGAGTCATTTAAAGGTGATGCAAAAATCAGAGGACTTCTAACAACGAATTGTCTAAAGTGTTCATGCTGGAGATGAGAAATGTTCTGTACTCGGAGTTGTGATTCGAGAGGCTGTTCTGCACTTGTCAGAAGTTCAAATTTCTGACTTTCTGACATGCTATAAGAGCCGCCTCAGATTCTCCGTCTCCTTGTCATAAATATGAGGTATGATTACAATGAAAGATTGAATCTAAATGTCTGCGTGTGCGTGTGGTTAATGATGATGACAGTTATGACAATAATTTTTATGTTAGGAATGACATTTACCGCATCAGTGATCTCAGATTTCTCCGATCATGGGAGATGAAATGATAAACGACTTCATGAGAAGATTCATAGTTATCTCTCTCTCTCTCTCTCTCTCTCTCTCTCTCTCTCTCTCAGGGCATGATGTACCTGGAGGAGAGGAGGCTGGTCCACAGGGATCTGGCAGCCCGGAACGTGCTGGTGAAGTCACCCAATCACATCAAGATCACCGACTTCGGCCTCGCGCGACTGCTGGATGCTGACGAGAAGGAGTACAACGCAGACGGGGGCAAGGTTGGTGTAAGTGGAGGCATGAGCGTGTGTTTGTCAGGAAGTGTGGGACCCCGCCCCCAACCTTCACCTGCAAAATGTCACTCAAAGAAACACGTACCAACCAGGACAGGACTCAGTGACCACAAAGAAACATAAAAGAACAATATGGAGCTGCAAAAAGACACTAGGAGACCACAAAGACGCTCAAATCAACCACAGAGACATCAAATAATTACAAAGTAAAACAAGTCTACGACAAAAAGACTCAAAATGGCAATGAAGAGACACAAATGATTAGCAAAAAAATTACAAAGAGATGCAAAGGGACACAAATCAACCACAAAGAAACATAAAATAATGACAAAATTATCACAAAGAGGCATATATCATCCACAAAGAAACATCAACTAACTACAAAATGACAACGAAGAGACACAAATTACGACAAAAAGACATAACACAACCACAAAGAGAGTTAAAATCACTACAAAGAGGCACAAAACAACCACAAAGAGACAAAAAATGATTACAAAGAGAAACAAAACTACTACAAAGAGACTCAAAATCACTACAAAGAGGCACAAAACAACCACAAAGAAACATAAAATAACTACAAAATGACAACGAAGAGACACAAATGACTACAAAAAGACATAACACAACCACAAAGAGAGTCAAAATCACTACAAAGAGGGACAAAACAACCACAAAGAGACACAAAACGATTACAAAGAGAAACAAAACTACTACAAAGAGACTCAAAATGACACAAAGTTAGACAAAAGAAGTACAAAGAGGGTCAAAATCACTACAAAGAGGCACAAAACAACCACAAAGAGACACAAAGTGACAACAAAGAGGCACAAAACAACCACAAAGAGACAAAAAATTATTACAAAGAGAAACAAAACTACTACAAAGAGACTCAAAATGACAACAAAGTGACGCAAATTATTAGCAAAACAACTTCAGAAGGATGCAAAGATAAACAAAGCAGCTACAAAGACTCAAAATGACACAAAGTCACACAAAAGAAGTACAAAGAGAGATGCAAAACAACTATAAAGGGGGGCGTAGCTACTACAGAAAAACAAATCACTGCAGAAGAACAAAACAATTACAAAATTACAACAAAAAGAGGCTAAAGAACTGTAAAGTCTGCGTATCGCTCCTATGTGGGAAAAGTGGGGCCTTTTACATGTCATTGCAAGGATCCCATCGCCACATAATCCGCTCATGGTTTTCATGTGTCCAGTTATTACCCAGCTGACAGTGATTTAACACACAGGACAGCCAACATAAAAATGGTTGACATAAGTAGTAAATACTGCAAACACAAAGTAATAACAGGAAAGGTCAGTGCTGGTGGCCGGGGAAGGTTGTTAGGCCCCAAGGCCAAGCAGATTTGTGTGCCTCTGGATGTGTGTCCGTTCTTTTAACACTGTTAAGTGGGTTGTTGTGTCTTACAGTTGTATGCATTTACCATATTCATACACTGAAAATTGCCCCTCCACCTTAACCACATTTGCAATGTACGTCTACTTACTAGCATTAAGTCTGCTCAGACACTGTAGTCAACACAGTCAAATTAACACTCTAATTCTTGACATTAACTGTATTTATGGGCTTTTTTGTACAGACATGAAATAATGATTCCATCAACACCTCAGTGCAGAAGCTCAGGAAGTACATTTTGTCTTTGTACAGGGAGGAGGTGTAACCACAGATTAAAAAAAAACCATTATTTTCTCCTCACTCACTGGTCTGGCAACAGAAACTGAAAAAAATGTATAAAAGAGAACAACTAAGCAAGGACAGAGCAGAGATTTTGAATCTGATTTCCAGCTGCTGACAGTTTTTGGAGACAAAAAAGTGAAGTAAATTAAATCAGGAGCAAATTGGTGGCGATTTCTATGTGCAAATGTTCAAAAAAGTGATCTAAGAGATGCACCAATGCCTCACAGAACCCTGAACCAAATCTAGCAGGTAAAGGAAGAATAGTTTTGACTGGCAATTATAGCAGCGACAAAATACAATGGCGAGACAGAGGATATGCAAAATACACACAACAGAAAATCAGCAAGCCTGGTTATGAAAATGTATCCTGGTTGTGTTTGGACCCAGAAATTCCCAAAAAGAGGATAATCATTTGAAAAACTTTTGTAGATGCACCACGACCTACCTAAACAATTTTAAGCTTCTTGAAATAACTCATGTCTCCTGCATTGTCTTGTGTCGTTTCCTGTATTACTACTCGCGTGTGTTTTCATAACTAAATGTAGTTTGGAAACCAGACAGGCTCGACGAAATTCGTCCTAGCAAAATGTCTGATAATGTATGACACAACTAGATCTCCAACCTTAACGACAGAATAGGTCATTTGTCAATACCACCTATAAAGACCCATATTGGTGTGTGTCAAACTGACCAATATGAGTATATTTCAGATTTCCTTTATTGTCATTGCACAGAGTAACAAGTCTAGGACAACGAAATTAGCCATCGACCCGTCCAAACGTATACATAAACACACATACAATATGACAGAGCACACACGTCATTATGCATACATGTACGGTTCACGGTTGTAAAAAAGGCTAGAGTTGAATTTAGGCTACAAAAACCAGTGATCTCGGTTTAGGGCAAAAAAACAACAACATTCTGCTAAGGCATTTAAAGAAAAAAAGCCTGGTTGCTGATTGGATAGAACGCTAAGCAGGATGTGACGTAGTACTCGACGCCTCGAACTGGCACAGTCCTCCTGCAGCAGTCTTTCCCAGCTGCATTGTCGGAGGGGATGTTTACCCCTTACCATCCAGTCAGCAAATTGCTAATAGGCTAACAGTTAGCTCTGTAGCAGTACAGTGTGTATGTGCTAATAGGCTAACAGTTAGCTCTGTAGCAGTACAGTGTGTATGTGCTAACAGGCTAACAGTTAGCTCTGTAGCAGTACAGTGTGTATGTGCTAACAGTTAGCTCTGTAGCAGTACAGTGTGTATGTGCTAACAGGCTAACAGTTAGCTCTGTAGCAGTACAGTGTGTATGTGCTAACAGGCTAACAGTTAGCTCTGTAGCAGTACAGTGTGTATGTGCTAACAGGCTAACAGTTAGCTCTGTAGCAGTACAGTGTGTATGTGCTAACAGGCTAACAGTTAGCTCTGTAGCAGTACAGTGTGTATGTGCTAACAGGCTAACAGTTAGCTCTGTAGCAGTACAGTGTGTATGTGCTAACAGGCTAACAGTTAGCTCTGTAGCAGTACAGTGTGTATGTGCTGCTGCAGGAGGTGTTCACTTAGCGATCTCTGTTTGTTCACAACAAGCACCGGACACTCTGTGCACACACTAAAAACTATTCCTATTGTTTGTTTAAAAGTAGTGCAATACAAATACTGATGTTTTCCGAACATGATTAATAATCGTGACTACAATATTGATCAAAATAATCTTGCAGCCCTTGCACCAGTCTCTATGACACAAATACTGATCACTCGTGTCATGTGCAAACCCCATCAACTTCAAGACATTGTAATTCCCATTCCCATTCCCATTTTGTAATGGGATCAGTACTAAAATCTGACAACTTTGAAAGTTGTATAGTGTATTGGTGCCACAACCAGATGTTGGCTTGGGTTAACCAACCATAAAGGAAGGTAAAACAAGACATTTTTGCCTTTTTCCCTTCTTTATATCAAGTTTTGTCCATTTGGAGATTGTGTTTGTCATGGAGCAACAACTTGACCAATTTCTGAGCTGAGAAACTCTTTTGGTCAGCCAAAGTCTGGTGAGCTTAGTTTCAATAATATACAATTTAGAAGCACTTTGTCCAAACAAATAACGCAGCCACAGTTCCAATCAGTTTGTTTTGTTTTGGGACCCGGACTACATTAATCAGAAGCCCCTTGTTTTTTCCTCGCCTGAGACTTACTATGCAAATTGTCCTGATCAACTCCCTTTATTAAATTGGCTTGTTCATTGCTGCATCTATTCAGCTGGAGGCCTGGAAGTAGCCACTGCATCTTTGAGCTGTTTTACCTGAGGGTAAATTTAAAAAAATCACAAATAAGTGGTTGGTTACAACACTTGGAGTGATTGACTCCATGTGGGTAGTCAATGATGCATAGATAACTAAGAGCTGTTGTCAGCAGATGTACAAGAAATACCATGAAAATTGATGCGCCACAAGATGTAAATCAACAGTGGAAGCAACCTGCAGCATTACATTTTCTTTTCTTCCTGTTGATTTCCCTAAAGAGAATGCGTGAAAAGTGTGTGTCAAGCTCTTACACAAAGGGAGGAGTGGTATTTCAAATGACCGACCATGAGTGCATATGTGCGTTCACATGCGAAAGGCCAGATAATTGTTCAGTGGGCTCCACAGCTGAAAATCCTCCCCCTGCAGTCAATATGGAAATCATACAGCAGTTGGGACATGTGCCGTTGTCCTTGTCAGGAATGTCAAAGGGCCCGTTTTTATGACTATTTCACGCACTGCTTGCTGTAAACCCTACAGGCTATTGAGATAATGTGAGACAATTGGCCAATGCAATCTCATTTAGCATCTTAAAAAGCACGCTGACTATTGATGATTCCTGGGTTAGACTGAAGCGAATCAATCACAGTACTTGAGTCATATTGAGCAAAGCTAAATACGGTTGAAAGCACCGTCGATTTCCCGATGCTTCACAAATGCTGGATTAAAAGATATGATAGATATCTGTTGAGCAAAATAGCATAATGAGAAATTGTCAAGTGTAAATATATATGATGTATGTGAAGCTTCTCATTTCTGTCTTTGCTTTTTTCATCATAAAAACCCATTTTTATGGACCTATCCGTCTCTCCGCAGATGCCTATTAAATGGATGGCTCTTGAATGCATCCACTACAGGAAGTTCACCCATCAGAGTGACGTTTGGAGTTACGGTGGGTGCTGCATGCGTATATGTAGACGTAACTGTTTTGTTATGCTCATACCTGTGGGAGGATGCAAGTCAATGACCTGAAATCCGGCTCTCTTTATTTGCATTTCCGCCCCCTTATCTGTCTGCTGATCGTGTTCTCTGTTGTTCTCTGCCTCCTTGTCTCACCTCCCCATCTCTCCCTGTCCCACTTGTTTCCTCTTTTTTTTCTTGCATGCCCTGCTTTCCCCACCCCCTCCCTGTCCTCCAGGAGTGACCATCTGGGAGCTGATGACATTCGGAGGCAAACCGTACGACGGCATTCCCACGCGAGAAATCCCAGACATACTGGAGAAAGGCGAGCGTCTGCCGCAGCCGCCTATCTGCACCATAGATGTCTACATGGTCATGGTCAAATGTGAGTAGAAACCCACTGACACTATTATACAATGCTCAGTCCTACATACACTCACAAACAAGATGCAAAATATTGTTTGTAGGATGATAGAGTGGAATTTTCCAAATTGCTGAGCTGTTCCTTTAATCCTCTGGAGCAGGGGTGTCAAACTCAAATTACCTGGGGGCCGCTGGAGGCAGTGTCAAAATGACCAAAAAAAGACACAAAATGACCAAAAAAAGACAATAAATTACTTTAAAAAGACACAAAATGATCAAAAAAAGAAACAGAATTACCAAAAAAGACACAAAATTATTAAAAAAAGACACAGAATTACCAAAAAAAGAAACAGAATTACCAAAAAAGACACAAAATTATTTAAAAAAAGACACAAAATTACAAAAAAAGACACAAAATTACTAAAAAAAAAGACACAAAATTACCAAAAAAGACACAAAATTACCAAAAAAAGAAACAGAATTACCAAAGAAAAAATTATAAAAAAAAGACAGAATTACCAAAAAAGACACAAAATTATTAAAAAAGACAAAAAATTACAAAAAAAGACACAAAATTACAAAAAAAAGACACAAAATTACCAAAAAAGAAACAGAATTACCAAAGAAGACACAAAATTATTAAAAAAAGACACAAAATTACCAAAAAAAGGAATTTAAGGGACCTTTCACACACAACACAGTAAAGCGCCATTCATATAAAATAACTCAGATCAAACTTTCATATCAAGGTGGGGGCCCCAAAACATCGTCACGAGGGCCACAATTGGTAGTCTTACCTAGTTTGTTAGATATTGGATTATTCAAGGGATGTATTGCCTCAGTATAGACATAATACACTTAAATCTTCAGGGTGGACATCCACAAATTGTACATCCATTGTGCACCCTAAAATTATTTGTGCATGAAAATGACTCAATAGAAAAAAATGTCTCTTGCTACATATTTCACATTTTTAAACACAATTGCCTCAGGCGCTACAGGTGGCAGCATTAAAGACAGCGTTACAGAGCAGCACTCCATCTCAACAAGTATTGTGGAGCACATAATGTTATTTTTAAGTCATGTTTATACACCGCTCCGACTCGGCTCGAGTTTAATAAAAAGGCTTCATATTTTTAATATTCATCTCGTAAGGTGTTACATGAGCTCGGGGGCTTGGATTCACTGCTGGAAGAGAAGTTGATATGTAAAGAGCAGACAGGAAATAAACAATTCAGACAAAGGGATGCGATCATGAAACTGATGAGATGCTGGTTTATGGTTCATACATACCGAGGGGACTCTGCCCACATCCTTGTCCGTGTCATCCTCCATCTGGACCACCGGCATACCCCAACTCCCCCTCCAGCTCGTAACAACTCATCCAAAACAACCCGCCTTCTCCTCATCCTCCCCACATTCTCCCATCTTGCACTCCTTCCCCCTGGCTGGATCCAGAACCCTGGTTCTGGTGACTCCGGAGGGATCCACCCTCCCATATTTCCAGGAAAGGGTCCAGACATACATGCCAATCTATGCTATGAGATCTGCCAGCTATGGGCTGTTTGGCGATCCTTTTCCTTGCACCAGCCTGGTCATTGCTCCACCCTCCCTGAACCCAACCACGCTGGACTTTTCTGTCCTTGTCTTCTGGAAGTTGCTGAAAATCTCATAAATCTCATCAAAATGTCCCCATCAACTTCTCCCCACTGACTTTTCCCCTAGTTGTTTTTTAATTATCTTGTCTTTTTTGTTGCGCAAATTTTATATCTACACTGTGAATATACTGTTTATTACTGTCTGCTTGTATCTCTATGAATTTAAACTTATTCTACTGATTTTCTCTGGATGAGGACAACAGCAGCGAGTGCTTAAAATGCCAAATGTGTTGAAAGAGAATGATGTGATCCAGCTTGGAGCTTGATATCAAAACATATCCCCATGACAAAAAATGTTAATCCGACCGAAATGTCATAATATCTAATTATTCTTTTTCCAAATAAACAACTACTGCCAATGGCTTTTGACAGCACAGAAGCAACCATGAAAACCCTGCAGCCATTTAGCCTAATAACAATGCCAACTGCTTTCTGTTTTCCCCCTGGCGGAGCGTAATAAATTCATGTGCTATGTAAAAACGTCTGAACAATTATTTTATAAATGCTGAGATCAAAGGAATTCCCTTAACCCTCAATTTCTTTAGCATACAACAACTTCAAACTGGGGTCTGGAAAAATAAACTATTGTAAAAAAAACAAAAAAATAATTACCAGTCTCCTGCAAAATGACCATACCCCCCTGATAGTGAGTGATACTTGAGTGATACTAAAATTTGTGCCCTTGGCAAACGTCTCTCTATTCTATTTTATCCATTGAAACTATAAAGGCTGCCATTGGCTGTTTTGACTGGGGTCCCTCTGGATCCAAATACATTGGTGTTTTTAAAAAGCAGCAATTAAAACAGAACATTTAGATTGATTTGACGCCATTAGGGACAAATTGATTGACAAACTTGTGAAAATGTAAAATTATAGAGTAAAGCACTTAGAAAAACAATTGGGATATTTAAAAAAAAAAAAAAAAAAACATGCGAAAACCTGGTTTTCCACCTGTTTCACACAGAACAAATAAGAAAAAATAAGAAACTTAGAAAGATTATCCCGGAAAACCATTTTCAAAGATTCAATTTTTTTTTCTCGCTGGCCTATCAGGGCTTCCGTACATATCTGATAAACATCACATGTGACATATTCCCATTCCTGTCAGTTATCCACTCTGATGCTGAACACCTCACAGCAGGTTTAAATTGGCCGTACACTGAATTCAGAGCGTGCTAATTGCCTGCGTGTGGCTCTCAACATGGTGGGGCTGAGCTTTTAGCTAGCAGCTAATGGAGCTAACGCCACACACATTTGTTGTTGTTTTTGTCAACAACGAACCTAAAAACTCAGATTAAAACTAACAAACAGGAAATGTGACTTCATTCTCCCATCAGGACACTATTGCTCCACTCTATCTTTACACTGTGAATAATAATTTACTGCTAAATCAATGTTCTGAAAGTCAGGTACAGCCTATTTAAAATGCTAATAGTCGCACTGTGGTGCTACAGAGCCCTTAAAAAGAACCCACATGACGTTAGGTGAGCGTCGCAGCCGTGACCAGAAATAGCTCCGACAGTTCATGCATTGAGTCAAACTAGCAGGAGGGTCACGCCACCCCGTCGAAAGCCAGAAGGAAGCTTGGCAATTGGCCGCATTAATTCTAATTACATGTTGACTGAGAGCCGTTGTTTGTTATTTGGTGTGCTGTCACACTGCGTGCCCCGCCGCCTCAGCGCCACCCCAATAAAGATGAAATAGAGTTTGATTGCTGGAGTAATTGCACCTCATTTAGGTAATGTGCCTGCATGGGGCGCTAGAAGCGGAAATTAGATGAACTGTGCTAAGGCAGGCAGACGAAATGACAACAGAGAAGGTCAGGGTTTATTGAAGGAGCGCTAGCTTCACATCGACGGAGAGGAAATATACATTAGACCGCAGATTCTAAATTGAAAACAGCTACAGAGGATAAAGTTTTATTTCCTGTCACTATTCCATCCACCACATTTTATTTAAAGTGAAATGAAGCAATTATATTCTGCTGATGATCCATGGAACCTCCCTCTAGGATTGCTAGAGGCACCCAAACCCCACTTTAGCCATCGCTGTTGTTGAATATGAAATGCAGACACTGAAATCAGCAGCTCAGTTTGCTTTACTGTCTAATCTAAGCTGAGGCACCACCTGGCCTGTCACTTTACCTGCAGGGGCTGTTTTTACTGCAGCTGTGGCCTCGGGGAGAGGAAAGCAGGCTAAGGTTAAAAATGAAAAACTAAATAATGAGTTCCTGAGCAAGGCACTTAGCCCTTAGAATGTATGAAACTTTGTAAAAGTGAACATACTAGCTCACTTTTTTGTGTTTTTTCTAGAAACTTGCCCATATACAAATCCTTAATGCCCTCTCCTGTTTCATCTTCCCCTTTCTTTCCCCCAGGCTGGATGATTGATGCAGACAGCAGGCCAAAGTTCAAGGAGCTGGCTGCTGAGTTCTGCAGAATGGCCCGGGACCCCCAGCGATACCTGGTCATCCAGGTGTGTTGGCCGCAGCAGGCTCGCCGTCAGATCACTCCATAATAAGGCTTATATAATATATAAGTAGCATCTGCCTTCAAATATTTCCATCTTCTGAGATATTTGTGGGTCATACTATCATATAAGCAGCCATGGGGGCGGCTGTGGCTCAGTTGGTAGAGCGGGTTGCCCACCGATCGGAGGGTTGGTGGTTCGATCCCCAACCATGGCAGCCTACATGTCGAAGTATCCTTGAGCAAGATACTGAACCCCAAATTGCTCCCAATGCTGCGCTCATTGGTGTGTGAATGAATTCCCAATGGTGGCAGGTGGCACCATTTAGGGTAGCCTCTGCCACCAGTATGAATGTGTGTTTGAATGGGTGAATGAGTGACTAGAAAATTGCTATATAAGTGCAGGTCCATTTACCATTTACCATTAAAATAAACCCCTTAACATGTTCCCCTCTTTTATAGAGTGGTAGGGGTTAAAGTCTATTTGGGGTTAGAACATTACAATAAAGTTAAGTTTTGGGGTTAATACCAAACGTTTTGCTACTCAAAAGATGACAATCCAGCCAATCTTTCCAGTCATACCCAATTTATGCAATTGCAAGACTTATTAGGGACCCCAGTATGCAAAAATATTCAAATACAATAAGTGAAAATGACACTTCTGTACTACATGAAATAAACTGTGAGGTTTCTGGCCCGAACGACATGGTATTAGCATAAGTCGGGCATGTCTATAAAAGGAAGACTGACCCATCAATGACTCATTGCAACACTAATCACATTAAACTGTTTGCTGTTTAGGGAGATGACCGCATGAAGCTTCCTAGCCCGAACGACAGCAAGTTCTTCCAGAGCCTTCTGGACGAGGAGGACCTGGACGACTTGATGGATGCTGACGAGTATCTGGTGCCTCGAGGGTTCAACATGGTCCCTCCGTCCTACACAACCAGGCCTCGCGTTGACTCCAACCGAGTAAGGACACTGCTTCAGCACACAAAAACATGTGTTTTATGTATTTTTTTTAATCAAAGAAGGCAAAGGCAAGGAAACATGTGCATGAGATCTTCTTTTCAAGTCCATTGATTTATCTTCAGCCTTAACCCTTTGGAGTCTTGGGCTATTTTGTCCACTTTTGAATCCTTTTCATTCTGCCTGTATATACAACTTAAAATGTTTATATTGCCATGTTGGTATCCTTTTTTTAACAGCACAACCTCATCTATATGACCTGATAATTATTTTTTCACTTTGACTTACTGGATCAACATTTTAAACCGCAAAAAGCACACAAAAAAGATCTGATTTTGAAAATGATAGGGTTTTTTTTATGGTGCTGGTCTACCATTATAGTGCATTGTATTGACAGTGTTCCTATATTTTGCCCCAATAGTGTATATTGGATGCAGTGTATACTGTGGAATACTGTATAAACGATTGGGCAATTTAATCCACAATAGTAGTGGATTTACTTTAACTGTTGACGATTAAACAGTTTAATTGCATTGTAATTTAGTTGTGTGATATGTGATAAGTATAAAATGCAAGGTGGTAAATACAACACATAAGACATAAAATGAGGATAACATCTAGTTCTATATTTTTATACTAAATATATTTGACCTTATCTCCGGTTTTACTCGGCATAACATCATCCAACAAAAACTGTCATGGAGTTTCAAGCCAGTATTTTAACAGGAAGTTGACAGCAGGGCTTCCTCTTTACATGAACATGGTCTCACAGGAATCCGTGAAATAGCCACGGATTCGCTTAACTCAAAATCCGTGGAATAGCCACGGAATCACTCAAATTTCCGTGAAACTGACACAGATTTCGCTACAATGCAGGTTAATGACATCATATCCCGTGGCTATTCCATGGATATTTGTTCCTATTGGTTTGTTCCAAGTCACGTGACTTTCAAGGTCCCAGCGGTCAGAACAAAAAACATGGCGGACAGTTCTCTCATTTTTAGTGAAAAAAATCAATATTTTGACTTAGTTTCTGCATAAAAATGGATTTTGATCACATTTCTAGCGAGAAATATATGTTTTATTTTCTAAATATTCACTCAGTGAATGTACATAATCACTTTGTATGTTGGAATAGCCACGGGATATGACTGTCATTAACTTGCATTGTAGCGAAATCCGTGTCAGTTTCACGGAAATTTGAGTGAATCCGTGGCTATTCCACGGATTTTGATTCTCACGGATCTCACGGATTCCTGTGAGACCATGTTGTTTTATATTGTGACGTCATGAGAAAGTTGATCATGCTGGTGTGATCTGTGACTCGAGAGGGTTAAAATGTTCATTTCTCTCCGGTCAAAACTCTCCCTGTCCTCTATAAGTGCTCAAGGTGGTTAAGAACTTCCAATACACTGATGATTTTCCTCTGCTAATGGCTCACCTCCATCATTTCCATCCCTCCGTGTGTGGCTTAAACCTGGGCTCTTTATGCACCAGCTCCCCAGGCCCCAGATTTCATTACTCAGAGCTCCATAAGCAAATAACAGACGCTCTCTTAAAATGCCGGAGCCGTTTACTAATAGACAATGAGCGCAGACTCGGCTGTTTGCTCTGCAGCATGCACCGCGTGGCGCTGGCCCGCGGCTCTGCATCTTATACACCTTTACCCCCGTGACCTACCCGTTTGCCGGCGGCTCTTTGTTCCCTAACGAACACACACCAAAAAACACACACGGTAATCCATCCAGGGTCCTGCGCGTTCAAGGTCAGCACCCCTATCACGAATTGAAACTCCTTTGATTATGCAGTCTACATGCCCACACAGGAAAAATAAGTCATTGTTAAAAAAATCTATCGGCTGGCTGACTTTGCCACAGGAAGTTAGTTATTCAGGTTGCACCGCCGCATTCCGATACAGACGGTTATCTAATCTGGGCTGATTTGCTCTCACGCTCGTACTTGAAAAGAGGAGCGGATAATGACTGGCTTTGAAGAAGGGATGAACAGAGAAGTTTGGAGGAGGGGGAAGTTGATTGCAATGGAGGGAAGACAGTGGGAGTAGGTGAACGGATATAACCTCGGGATGTTTCCTTTCTTTTTTTTCCCTGTTGTGTTTTGTAGCTCTGCTTCCTGTAATTGCCGCTGTAGCGTTAGCAGTTGGCAAGAGTAGCGAGGAGAAGGCCTGGGTTAAATAGCCCACGGCAAGCCAACACAGCACCGCGAGAAGCCCTTTGCTTCACATGTCATGTTTTGTATTTTCTTATGGGGTTTTTTTGTTCTTTTTTGAGGTTCAGGTGCTTGAATCGTAGCTCTGCCTCGCTGCCCTTCACAGTCCCTCAAGGCTGATGACTACACTGTCAGAACTTTGTTGAAGAACAGGCAGCTGTACGGGTTAAAGTCTCACTTCCTTTGCCTCAGGTGCCATAGCAACTGGCTTAAACTGACTCAAACTTTATCATTTTAGCATCAATGTGTTGTGGTTTAATTGAACTGTAGACATCTTTAGTTTGTTAAGTTTTCTTACAGGATCTTTTTCACCCACATTGGCAGAAATAGGCTTCAACAGCGTTAACCCTTTGGAGTTTGGGGCTATTTTGTCGGTTAAGTCTTAAAAAGTGTTCACCATGCCATGTTGGTGTCATTGTTTTCAGCACAACCTCACCTATATGACCTGAATATTATCTTTTTCATTTTGACTTACTGGATCAACATTTTCAACACAAAAAACACACCAAGAACACACACACAATTACAAAAACACACATAAAAAACACTTCTTTTTTTTTTTTTTTTTACAAAAAACCCCACATAAAAACACACTTAAAACACAAAAACACACCGAAAACACATACTTTACAAAAACCACCCAAAAAATGAAAAAAAACAGAAAAACACACAAAAAATGAAAAAAAAAACCCACAGAAAATCACACATAAAATACACAATAATTGACAAATATCACACAAAAAAAACATTAAAGACAAAATATTGCATCAAAAATGCAAAATTTGAAAAACCTCTGCAAAAACACTTGGTCGAAGTGTTTTTTTTTTTTTTACCTTTGCTGAAAAAGGGTTGATGCACTTAATTAGACATGGAAACTTCTAAAAAAAGCTGACAGCAGGGCTCCATGCTGCTTCGTTTTTATGTTGCAATGTCATGAAGAAGTTGCGCCGGTGCTTTCGTGAACTCCAGAGGGTTAAACAATGTTGTTCCAGCTCCTTTAACGGAAAAGAGCTGCACAGTGTCATACACAACATGCATCCCAAGGGTTTAAAACACAGAAACTCAAACCGTTTTTCTTTCCACAATTCATTCTTCACCTCAGAACCAATTTGGCTATCGAGATGGCGCTGCAAACCCCGCGGAGGTTTCCGTGGCAGGGGCCCAAGCCTGCGCGAACCAGGAAGCCACAGGCGGACCAGGTCCGGCCCTGGAGGACCAGCGATGCAATGGGAGCTTGCATAAGAAGAGTCTGAGCCAGGCTGGCGTAGAGGACAATGGGGGCCAGAGGTACAGCGCCGACCCCACCATCTTCTTGGGGGAGAGGGCACCCAGAGGGGACACTGATGAGGATGGATACATGACACCCATGAAGGACAAGAGCTCTTCAGGTAAGTGATGCACAAAACACAGTCAGGTTAATCTTCCAAAACACTTTTAACAAGATTTGAAGAAGCTAAAAGCAAATCCAGATTCTGCAGCCCTGCAAGGTATGACGTCACGATGCAGAACTGCAATTGAGCAGTAACCTTGTTTTTTAGGCGTGCCACGACTTTCTCAGTCTTTTGTTGCCCTTATCCTAACTTTTTTGAAACATGTTGCCGACATCAAATTCAGATGTACAAAAAATCCATAATGCTAGTAAGGTAAAAAAGATTTAATACATTATTTTCGTAGTTATTAATTTGAAATCTTTTGCAGATTCTGTCTTATTTATGTTTTCCACATTTTTTTTTGAATTGCAGTTGTATTGATTTCTTCCCAACCTACAAAACATAGTGGCTTAGAAATAAAAGTTGCACATGGGTTAACTACACTACAATCTTCTGCTGTTCCACAAAGACAGAAACACAATTTAAATGCAAAACAAGTGCATTCTATGTACTACGAATTCTAACCTAGCACACCGTCTCCTGTTCTGTCATCTCTTTGCTCATTCACAGAATAAATACGATCTTTTGTAGTATCTTCTGCCTGTCATTTTGCCTGTTCATTTCATTCCATTGATTAAAATTCCTACCCAGTTTCCGTCAACGGTGTATGTCAGCTACTACAGAGTCATGTTTTTGCTTTGATCATAATTCAGTCCATCAGCCCTGCTCTTGCACTACCGTCTTTGATTTTTGAGCAGCTCGAAATATAACAAAGCCTGCAGCAAAATGCATCTGATGCAATGTCAAGGAGCGGAAGAGTGGGCAAAATCAATAGGTTTCGCACCCCACTATTATAGCGCTTGGAAGCAGTGAAGAGGGGTCATTTGCTGGCATTTTCACCCCCGGCAGATGGAGTTTCCAGTGCCAAAGAACTGTTGGCACGTTGCCCGTCTGGTCCAGAGTGGCTGCCATTATCGCCATTATCATCTCCATCTTCTCCCCTCATTAGCGAGCGATCACTTTCTCTTATTCACTTTCAATTTCCATTTCTTTTGTTTTCTTTGCTCTTTTGATAACTGTGGATCTTTTGTTTGTCTATCTTATTCTCTCGTAAACTCCTTTTCTCTTGTTCTCCACTTTCCCACCCTCCCTTCCTTTTCCGCTCTGTTCTGCAGAATATCTGAATCCCATTGAGGAAAATCCGTTTGTCTCACGACGTAAGAACGGTGAGATCCACGCCTTGGATAACCCAGGCTACCACAGCACACCCAACAGCCAGCCCAAAGGAGAGGATGAGTACATCAACGAGCCCCTTTACCTCAACACCTTCCACAGCCCCGCTGAGTTGGGCCTGGAAGCCCTGAGGAGAAATGGTCTGCCCCTACCCACCCAGCCTCCTTCGTCTATCCCTTCAGGCGCCCACCTCCCGCTGACTATCCAGACCAGCCTGCCCCACTACACCCTCCCCACGGCCCAACCCTCTCCATCTGGCATGCCTTGCCACCACGGCCCACCGACCCACATCCTCCACGCCCACCACACCATCAAACCTGCAGGACAACCTGGCAATCCAGTTGGCGGCCCCGCCAGCCAGAGCCAAACAGGAACTACTGCCCAAGCCCAGCTGTGCCAGTCAGGTGCCCTGTCCACTTCGGCCACCCTTGGGCACGGCAGCCTGCCGGCCTACCAGATCCACGCCACCACGCACCCCGCCAGCATGCTGAAGCACGGACAGACGTCAGGGAAAGTCAGTGGCAAAAAGCTGAAGGTGACCTTTGACAATCCAGAATACTGGCAGCACAGCTTGCCCCCCAAACCATCTAACCAGGCGGCCCCTGATGGCGCCCAAGGTGGTTCCACCAATGCCAAGCTCTTCTATAAGCAGAATGGACACATACGGCCGGCAGTAGCTGAAAACCCTGAATACATGTCGGAGTTTTCTCTGAAATCGGGCACTGTCTTGCCGCCTCCACCCTACCGGCAGCGGAACACTGTGGTCTAAATCGTTCCACTTGACAAACGTTCCTCAATCTGACTCTAGCCTCCAGCAACCCAGACATCCTCTCCGGTTCCACTGTTCCACACAGAGGGGAGCGGCCACAACCAGAGCCCCCCAACTCTTTCCAAACAACGTGCCATCTGCTGTAGACTGTAGCGACATCAGAAGGAGGTGGACCGAACCGAGCCAAGCAAACCCAACTCACGCACCTTCACGGTATCCAATCCAGTCCATTTTCTGTCCTGTAGATAGAGACTGCGCTCCAGAACGTGAAGGTTATGGTAGTTTTTGGCAAAAGACAGACACATGAGTGTCACACAGCAGTGGACGTACCGTGTTGTCCCAGCAAGGTCGACCCCAATGGCGTCAAACAAGATGGATTCGGCTTGGGGGACCTGAACTCACTGCCAACCACTGCGGTGTCAGATTCATGAAACGAACAAGATGTTTTATTATTTTTCCAATATACAGGTCTGAGGATGAACAATACCCTCTTAAGGGTTTCTGAAATAAGCAAACGGAAGGAGCCAATACAGTCTGTTAGATGTCAAGATGTCTTGTTTTGTGAATGACCTTGTGGACTGAGGCAAAACAGCAAACTATGGAGGAAAAAGACTAAAAGGGTATTGTCAGGACTTTTAGTAACATAAAAGACGGAGCACTGAAAGCTGATCAATCATATTAAATCTTTTTGCCTATAGGATTATACCGTATGTTCTCAAAATTCTCCATCAAATATGTGAAAGTCATCTTTTTACTGTAACTGTGATACTGTGATGGCGAGGACTACAGTGATCCCACATTTGTAGTTCGGGCATGGACTTTTTAACTTGCCTGAAAACATACAGGGCAACTGCTGTTTTGTTGTTTTTGGTTGACTGCTGTCTACTTGGAAAAGCTGATAAAAAACAGCCTTTTCCAAGCCAAAGGGGATAAGGGAAAATACACTGTAAGCATTTTTATAAACACTGGTTGCAGTGCTTAGAAGATGGATTTTTATACACAGGTTTTCCCAATCAGACCATAAAGCTAACTAAGATGTGTAAAGGGTGTCTTGCCATAAGAGTGCAGATTCCTATATCTGCTGAATAGTGTTATCCATAAAGCAGCTGAACTCAAAATGGTGATTATAGAGACAGAGAGTACGAGAAAAAGGAGAGAAAACATCTACAGAGAGGGGAGGTAACGTTCATACAAGCCCCCTAATGAAGACCTCAAGGAATGAACAAGACAGCACCAGCAGAGCACAGTAAAACCAGACTTCTTTTGTGTGTATGTGTGTTTATGTCAGTGTGAATGTGTGTGTTCACATATTAGCGAGCCAGTTTTGGCCCCACGGGGATATCTGTGGAAAAAGAGATGCGATCGAAGTCAGTCATGACATGGTCGACAGCTTCAGTACCGCTGCTAACCAACAGTAAACTCAACACCACATCCACCATATCACTGCTGTCAAGTTAACATTTTAATGGCTTGATTGAAAAGCTTATTGAGTGGCCCAACAGCACCAACTGGCACCAAATCTCTGGGACATTTTCATAATTTCAGATGGTCTAGGAACCTGAGGCTTTATCAGGGATCGGGTTAGCTTGTTAGCTTGGTAAATACGAACCACAATTTCTTTAGACCCACTCCCCTCTTACCCCTTTTTCCACCAACATGGGACAGGTTCTGTTCCATGGTTTTCATGTAATTTTGAACCGTTCATAGCATTTCAACCAAAAATGAATTGGTTCGGAGGCTGAGAAGTTGGTTCCTCTAGAACCCCAAAAAAAGCAGGTTTTCCTTGACCTGGAGCTGCAGATGTGCAGCGGTCTCGTTCAGACTTTAATCCGTGCTTGTTCTTCAGATAAAAACATCTGTAGTAACAGAACAAAGGTCACAGGAAACAAGAACCAAAGGCAATTTGTTGCAAGCCTGCAGTAAGGTTTATTTGGTTTGGTCTAAGGTTGGCAAAGAAAGCTGCACAATTTGAAAGTTATTTTTAGAATCAATGGTGCTGTCTGTTGCTCTTTGGCTTCATCAGTTAACAGTGGTTGACTCAATTGTTTTATATTTTGAATTATCTTATTGCCCAGTAGTAGAGCCAACCTGTCAACCTTGTATAAAAAAAACAAATTATAAAATAAAAACACAGTGTTTCCCCAGTCTAACCACATTCAACATAAGCAAAAAAACAACTCATCGGTTGTTCTCACAACCATATATCGACCTATATTTACCTTTATTGTTAAGTCGCGTCCCCTAGTGGTCATAGAAATTATGAAGGGAGCAAAGGAAAAAGTCAGGTGACGTAGTATCAAGAACAAAAAGTCTGTGTAGGGTGGACAAACAAACACAGGACTTTGACCCAGGACACCCAGATATTCGTAACCCGTATGAAACCAACAGTCACTGTCAGTTATGTCACTATACGTATATAGGTTAACTTACCTTGTGTACATAACTGCATTAACTAT
Source organism: Centropristis striata (assembly GCF_030273125.1). Lineage (NCBI taxonomy): Eukaryota > Metazoa > Chordata > Actinopteri > Perciformes > Serranidae > Centropristis > Centropristis striata. Next base: position 22,709,326 of record NC_081540.1, read on the forward strand.
TGTCATATATGGAAAGCAAATTAACTTATGTACTTAATGAACACAACAAACATTCTTACTTGAATCAACATTTTTGCCTAAACCTAACCAAGTATTTGGTGGCTTTTTCCCTAAACCTCACAAGGTAGTTGTTTTTTTCCTAAACCTCACAAGGTAGTTGTTTTTTCCCTAAACCTCACAAGGTAGTTGTTTTTTTCCTAAACCTCACAAGGTAGTTGTTTTTTTTTCCTAAACCTAACAAGGTAGTTGTTTTTTTTCCTAAACCTAACAAGGTAGTTGTTTTTTTTCCTAAACCTAACAAGGTAGTTGTTTTTTTCCTAAACCTCACAAGGTAGTTGTTTTTTCCCTAAACCTAACAAGGTAGTTGTTTTTTTTCCTGGACCTAACCACTTTTTTTTCATGACTGAATGGCATAATATTTTTACTAGACCAAGACACGTAGTTTCTTTTCCCCTAAACCTAACCACGTATTTCTTTCCATAGACCTAACCGAACTGCAGCTGTTTCACAACCGTATCCATGTATTTAAAACCACAACCATAACGTTAGAGGATGTGCTGATTTGCTCACAATGCAAACTTTCGTCCATAGTGTCAAAGTCCTGCACTTTGTACAGGGCAACAAAACAAATCAGTTTTAAATAAATATCTTACCCATTTTATCTTCTAAATTGTTTTTCGCGGTTGCTTTTCACCTGACACCTAATTACTTTTTCTTATTTTGCTTAATATGCTACAAATATGAAACTGTACAGTCCTCATTGCTTTTTTCTAGTGCAGCTGAACCTTTTCCCAACACTGATTACATAGTCTGGCCGCTGTTTGACGGTGCCTCTGATCTATTAAGACTTAGCGTCTCTTCTCAGCCCAGAGTGACATCATCAAAAGCATCACAGCTGAGTTTTACTCTCTGGATCAGCAATAGAGCACTGATTCCCCCTTTACTCTCAAGAGAATTATTCTCACCCTCACTACTGATGCCTCTGCAGGCAAACTGCCAGTCAATGCTGCTAAAAGCGCTGGTGTTCCAGCTATTATTTCTGCCGCCAAGCCATACAGGAGACCTGTGGGTGGGAAAACACCACAAAGCTTGCCAAACTTCAAAGATCAAGAGGAAAATTGTGTAATGATGGTTTCCCTCAGAGGGCCTCTTGCAAGAATCACGTCTTCGTTCAATCAATACGAACAAAATCGTGTAGTTCCTGAAGCCTAGCAAGTATTTCCAGCCATTATCTGTGGAACATTATTAATAATTATTTGTCATTCTGCTGCGGCAGATTGTTTTCCCAATGTAGGATATTTATTTTGTGTGTTTTAATGCTTCTTCTGTGTGTGATAGCGTTCGTCTGAGTAAGCTGTGTATGTTTGTCTTCCCCATGGAGCACTTTGATCAAACTTGCGGGTAGAAAGACAGGATTTCCACCCTTCGTTACTGAAATATTCAACTTGTTTATCTGGTCGTGTACCACTTGAGTGAAAGTCAGAAGAAGGTGCTGCGGCCAGGAGTTCACGAAGAAAACACATTTTAGGTGGTACTGACCAGCTTCAAGAATGTCCTTGTTTCCAAGCTTTTCTTGCTTCAAACAGTATTTATAATGCTGCTTTGATGATATCATGATTATTTGATGATGGAGTATTTTGTAGTCCCTTTTGGAGCTCTAATTCAATGAAATAGAGACAGCATTTAATATCAATGTGAAATATTTATAGCGTGTTTGAGCTTGTTTATACTGAGCGATGGAAGCGTCTGCCAGATCTGGGTTTCAAGAAGAAGGCAAAAAAAGAAAAACACGATGGTGGTACGAGGAAAAACACACTCTTTGGTTTCTCTCTTGTTTGGCCTAAATTATACTGCAGACCCAGGCAAAATATGTGTTTGAATGAAGAATAGATTAGACTGAAACGCTGATGAGACGACTGGCCTCACATGTTCTCGAGAGTATCCAAGACGCTCTTCGCTTCTAATTGAAAAAGAGTTCATTGGCAGAAAAGGAAGTGAAGTTTGTCAAGTCTTGTTTTTGTCATCCAAAGGCCTTGGTTACCACCATGTGTTCGTGGAAGCAATCATTTCTCCTCTCAACTGACTAATATCTCATTTCTTGTTTCAAACATATTTCGCCTTGACATTGGACTGTGTTACCTGCTGCTATTTGTCTCAGCCCTAAACACTCAAGCGGCTCGTGGCAGTTCAAGAACACACCATGGCAACTGGTGTTTGAGACTGATCACTTTTTTTATTTCTACTTTTTACTCCGAGTTTCCTCCGAGCCAAGGTGCAGAGGCATGTAGCCATGTTGTACTGAAGTGAATCCTTCAATATTTCATCCTCAGCTGTTACTTATCACATAGGCTGCGTTAGAGTCTAATGTATAGTACAATATCTCATTGCATGGTACCCAAAGTGAGTGTTTTACTGCCCTCCACCTTTGTATCTCTTCATTGATGACAGTATTATATTCAAATTACTGCGTGGGAGAATTTTTTTACTGAATTCAGTAGCACAAACTGGTAATCCTTATTTCTGTCATGGGATTTTTGTGTGTGTATAGTACCCTATATAGTCTTTTAATATTGAGTTTTTTTTCCATATTATCAAGGATATTTTTCTTCAAGGAAAAAAAAGACTTGAATCTATATGTTTTTTTTCCACTATTGTGTCGTTTACCACACGCTATTTAACATGTTTGTCATTCAAGCTGCAATTTTCAGTTTTTCGCATCTTAATCGCACAAATCATTCAATTTGTTTCGTGTTTAAATTATCAAATCAGTATAAATGTACAGAATCTTTGGGGTTTCCTCGAAAACTTATCTAACACACTTCAACAACAAATGTGAATAGTATTTTTATAAAGCACTGAAATGGCCGACGTGGTGAATTTGTAAATAAGGAGGCAATGCTTTGAATTTATATGGTCCTCTCTCTTACCGCTGTTTTCTCCTGCTTATAACAACTTGTACAAAAAGAGCCGTACATATTTGCTTTATGTAAGTGTACCTTTTGACTAATGGGAATTTAATTTTCGTGTGCTTGTTGACCCTTTTCTCATGTGAAACTCTTGTGACGCCTTTATTTCCAGAGCTTTGTGGCTGTCCTCATGTAACGTTTCAGTTTAGGTGAACACTGTAAAAGTGGGGATGTTGGGTGGTGGTTGTCGAGGATGCTCAATCCGCCTGGTATCTCTGTTTCGCTTCCCCATGCCTGCCACATTTCATTTGTCACTCAGTAATGAGAACACCCCAGAACAAGCCAACAATACCTTCTTTTCCTCTTTATCTCTCCCTCCTTCTAATTCCCATAACACTGAAACCAGTGTTGCCAACCAACCCAGATAAACTGTGTTACCCTCTCTGCTTACTTTCTACTGGAAATATCACTGAGCCACGTCTGACCCTTTCCTAAAGGCAGAGCACAGCCCTCCAAGTACATCCTGTTTTCAGTTCATTTCTGATTCTTTCTTTTCCTTTTGCATGCTTTTAGAGGAGACACTAAAAAGAAGGCGTTCCTCCTCCTCGCCTAGCTTTCCATACTTCCCCGTGTCCCTTTATCCAACACGGTCACTGCTGACTATCTCTCTGAGTTATTTGAAACCATACCCAAAGCTTTATATCATAGATATACCGTTCCTCATGTTTGTTACATGAATCTGTCAGAAGTATATTTTTAATTTAATATAAATAAAGATTGATTCAGTACATGTTGTGATTGTTTGGTGGTGATTTTGTAACCCTGTTCGAATGTTATCATGTAATTTGACTGGGTGTTATCAGCCTCATATGTGTTAGAAGGGGCCTGCTACACCTACCAATAGGTCCAGAAGGTTGTTAGCACTCCATTAAATGCTTTATTAACCTTTATAATTAGAGGACAATGAAATTAAACAAAATTTGAGTTTGAGTCAATTTTAAATCCTGTAAGTTTCCCAATGTGAGTGCATTCAGTAACAAAAAATAATTATTCCACACCATAATCTTTTTCCTAAAAGTAACCACATCAGGTTTTTTTTCCTAGGCTGACCAGTTTTCCCCTAGACCTGCCATCATTTTTTTCCTAAACTTAACCATGTTTTTCTCCTAGACTTAACCACATTGTTTTTTCTTTCCCTAAACCTAACCATACATGTTTTATACTAAACTTAACCACATTTTTTGTTTTTCCTAGACTTTACCACATATTCTTTCCCTTACTTAACATAGTTTTTCCTGAACCTAACCACATAGTTTTTTCCTAGACCAAACAACATTTTCTTTCTGAAACCTAACCACACATTTTTCCCTAGACGTAAGTTAGTCCCAAGACCTAACCATGTAGTTACTCCCAAGACCTAACCATGTAGTTACTCCCAAGACCTAACCATGTAGTTACTCCCAAGACCTAACCATGTAGTTACTCCCAAGACCTAAGCATGTAGTTACTCCCAAGACCTAACCATGTAGTTACTCCCAAGACCTAACCATGTAGTTACTCCCAAGACCTAACCATGTAGTTAGTCCCAAGACCTAACCATGTAGTTACTCCCAAGACCTAAGCATGTAGTAGGTCCCAAGACCTAACCATGTAGTTAGTCCCAAGACCTAACCATGTAGTTACTCCCAAGACCTAACCATGTAGTTAGTCCCAAGACCTAACCATGTAGTCACTCCCAAGACCTAACCATGTAGTCACTCCCAAGACCTAACCATGTAGTTACTCCCAAGACCTAACCATGTAGTCACTCCCAAGACCTAACCATGTAGTTACTCCCAAGACCTAACCATGTAGTCACTCCCAAGACCTAACCATGTAGTTTGTCCCAAGACCTAACCATGTAGTCACTCCTAAGACCTAACCATGTAGTCACTCCCAAGACCTAACCATGTAGTTACTCCCAAGACCTAAGCATGTAGTTACTCCCAAGACCTAACCATGTAGTTAGTCCCAAGACCTAACCATGTAGTTAGTCCCAAGACCTAACCATGTAGTTACTCCCAAGACCTAACCATGTAGTTAGTCCCAAGACCTAACCATGTAGTTAGTCCCTAGACCTAACCATGTAGTTACTCCCAAGACCTAAGCATGTAGTTAGTCCCAAGACCTAACCATGTAGTTACTCCCAAGACCTAACCATGTAGTTACTCCCAAGACCTAACCGTGTAGTTAGTCCCAAGACCTAACCATGTAGTCACTCCCAAGACCTAACCATGTAGTCACTCCCAAGACCTAACCATGTAGTTACTCCCAAGACCTAAGCATGTAGTTAGTCCCAAGACCTAACCATGTAGTCACTCCCAAGACCTAACCATGTAGTCACTCCCAAGACCTAACCATGTAGTTACTCCCAAGACCTAAGCATGTAGTTACTCCCAAGACCTAACCACGTAGTTAGTCCCAAGACCTAACCATGTAGTCACTCCCAAGACCTAACCATGTAGTCACTCCCAAGACCTAACCATGTAGTTACTCCCAAGACCTAACCACGTAGTTAGTCCCAAGACCTAACCATGTAGTTAGTCCCAAGACCTAACCATGTAGTTTGAGCACATAAACCGAACAAAGCTGGAACAAAACTGTGACCTACCTTTTAATGGGCTGATAACATCTGTCTGCAAATACTAGTAAGTGGAGATGACCCCTTCTGACCCATATGTATGAGGCTATTCACAAATGATAATGGCAATTTAATGGGCTGGTAATATTCGAAACAGGTATATTTTTGTTGTCTGTCTTGCAGCTAAACATTTGGGTTTACTGGTTGAGTTTGAGTTGGTGCAAACACTTTTGCAAGAAAAAAAAAAGTATGGATGTTCTTTCACAAGCTTGCTAGCAAGAGTAAATAAAAAATCCAGCAGAGAAAATTATTCTCAAAGTAAGGCTTTTTTGGAGAATTAAACATGATATTTAAAAAAGAAAAACTTATTTCTTACTGTTAAGCTTTAAAGTATCTAAAAATCAGTAACATCAGGGACTGTAACCAAGGTAGGGATGATGTGTCTGGTTCTAAGACACCTCAGCAGGGGAGCTCTGAAGCCCTGAACCAAGATTCCTTGCTCGACATGCCACCCTGCTGCCCGTAAATAGAGCAGAAAATGAAAGTTGCTCTAATGCTCACTCTCACAGCTTTAATAATAAAATTTAACAGATGGCGTCTTTAATTAAGGCGAGGGAAGCGCTCAAGTTCCAGCGTGCTTATTTTGACCCCACTTCTTTAAGATCAACATTACAGAAGTTGCACTGGAGGCGAGATTCTGCACCGCACCACACTTTCATGCTCAAAAGGACTTGCAGATGAAGACCAGCTGCATCAAAAAGCTCCGCAGTGTTCTCCTAGCCTGCTCCAAAAAGTTCACCTCAAATAGGCTAATGTGTGGATATAACACTTTGCTCTCGTTTTTCTCTTTGCCCCCGTGCTGCGCTTAATCCGCTGTTTACCCAAGTGTTGGTTATGTAAACTGGCGTAGGCAACATCGTTTGCTATGCAGCGCTCCTCCATTGCTGCTGCATTCCCAGGCTTTCATTTCAATCATAAATAATACAAAACTGTCCAATGGCAGAATATGGGCTTTCTGAAGTCACTGCTATTAATACTAATAAGGCGATGGGGTGCTTTAAGTAAACACTGTTTATGAACAGAAATCCCCTCCTTTCTTTTCCTCCTTTTCCCTCTCTCTCTCTCCTCTGTCTATTAGTTTCCTCAGTGTGCTGAGACTGAGACTGCTGAGATTAGTAAGCACATCTAGTTCCACCGTAGTCATTTATGGGGGCTTCTGCAGCACTATTTCCAGTTATTTTCACATGTAGGAACTTAATAAAAATCTATATTAGGTCTGATTAAAAAAAATTGATGCTCCCCATTTTCTATCTAAAGCAGGGGTTTCAAACTCAAATTACCTGGGGGCCGCTGGAGGCAGTATCAAAATGTCCAAAAAAAGACACAATATTACAAAAAAAAGACACAAAATGACAGAAAAAAACACAAAATTACAAAAAGACACAAAATGACCAAATAAGACACAAAATTTAAAAAAAAAGACACAAAATGACTGAAAAAACACTTAATTACTTAAAAAAGACACAAAATGAAAAAAAAAGACAAAAATGACCAAAAAGACACAAAATGACCCAAAAAAAACACAAAATGACCCAAAAAAGACACAAAATGACCAAAAAAAGACACAGAATTACCAGAAAAACACAGAATTACCAAAAAAAGACACAAAATCACCAAGAATGACACAAAATGACCAAAGAAAAGACAAAAAATAACCCAAAAAAGACACAGAATTACCAAAAAAGACACAAAGTGACCAAAAAAGGCACAAAATGACCAAAAGAAAGACAGAATTACCAAAAAAGGACACAAAATAACAAAAAAGACACAAAATGACCAAAAAAGACACACATTTATTTAAAAAAGACACACAATTATCAAAAGGCACAAAATTATTTAAAAAAAGACACAAAATTTTAAAAAAACGAATTAAAGGGACCTTCCACACACAACACGGTACAGTGCCATTCATATAAAACTCAGGTAAGGGCCTCAAAACATCATCACGAGGGCCGCAATTGGCCCGCGGGCCGCGAGTTTGAGACCCCTGGTCTAAAGGGAAATCTAATTGATACTCACTCTTCCTCATGTTGGACTCTTATAATAGACAGATTATCTTGAACATTAAGCACACTTCCCGTCAGGACTGTGCACATTATCACCGCTGTAGACAGCAGAGGGGGAGGTCACTGTTAATCTGGCGGCCGCTGTAGAACCATTTGTCATCGTGTTGCGTCTCCTTCCTCGCTGATGTTCCAGTGAAGCCTGCTGTCGCCGCCAGGAGACGAGGTTCAGCTCCGTCCCGGAGGCCTGTAGCAATTATACTTCCAGCGCCCCGTACACCTGTGACACGGCTCCGTGATGACAGCTCCTCGCCGACACACCGCCGCTGTTTAATTGCAACGTGTCACCTTGACGGTTTTCCCCCACACGGTCTCGCACCAAAGAAACAAGGCGACTGTTTGAAATTGCTTCCACCAGCTTGATGATTCTTTTATATTATAGCCTAGAGTTTGACCAGTGTGTTTAGAGCCGCTGTTATTTATTTTCTCAAGTATTCTCCTCAGGACTCCCTGGAAATAGAATTTAGGCCACAAGACCGACTATAATTCTCCATATAAACTGACATTAAATGTCTTCAAGGGTGTACTTATTTCATGACAAGGAAAACAACCTTAAAATGAAAAATCACCCCACGTAAATTGTTATTGCAAAAAATAAAAGGGGATCATATCAGTGAGGTAATATAGCCGGCCAAGCCTGTTCTGCTTTCAAAATGTGCCAATTAAGAGCAGATTATAGGCTTTTTTTTATTTGAATATCCAGTTTTACAGAAATCATAGTTTTTTTTCATTTATTGCTCTTACTCAGTGGTGAAAGATGTACTTTTACTATAGAAATACGCTCTTACAAGTAAAAGTCCTGAATTCAAAATTTGACATAAGTGCAAAAGTATTAGCATTCAATATACTTCAAGTACCAAAAGTGAATCAGTAAGTTATTATGCAGAATGGTCAATTTGAGAAAAATATATGTCATTTTGAATTACAGTTACTGATACATTAAAATATACAAAACTTTAATATTGCAACTGTTATTTTATATTATATACACGACAATGGGGGTGATGCAATTTAACTTTTTTTTTTTACAGTGTAGGTAAAATACATGCTCAGAATCATTTTTTATTGTCAAGCAGGTTTCCACATACAAGAAATTTGCTGTGGTATTTTACTAACAAACTACTAAAATATAGATATGTTGCGTAAAAAACGGAAGTTATGTTATAAAAAGCGTGATTCCCAAACCGTGAGCCAAGGGAGTTACGTAAAAACGGAAGTTATATAAACAACGGAATTTACGTTAAAAAAAAGGAAGATGAAAACTAATTTATTTCTGTTTTCACACTGGATTTTTTCACGTTGCTTACATTTTTTTTATATACCTCTGTACCTCGCGTTTCATGCATTATGTTTTAACTATACCACTTACGTCACCCCTTTAAGTGGCATAGTTACGTAAAAACGTGATGCACAAAATGTGAGGCACAGAGGTTACGTAAAAAAAAAAGTAAGTTACGTGAAAATCATTTACTTTTGTTTTCACATGGGACACAAACCCCCTGGGTGAAAGTCACCTGACCAATTTCCATCATTTCATTTTTTTTTTTTTAAATTTCCATTTCCATTCCATTTAAATTTCGTGCATCACCTTTTTACATAACTATACCACTTACGGTAGTCACATCACCCCTGTAAGTGGCATAGTTCGCAAAAACCTGATGCATGAAACGTGAAGGACGGAGGTTACGTAAAAAACGTAACTTACAATAACCCATTTAGGCCTAAAACGCCTCGAAAAATGCCTGTAAAACCTCTGGGCGATTTTAAAATAAGCCCCTAAAACCTGAAGTTTTTCTGTTTTCCCTCCGATATAGTCGTCTTCCGCCATGATTTCAGTTCTGGAAAAGTCCCATGATGCATTGCGACACTCCCACATGTATTCTGATGCATTTCATTGGCCAAGAGACAGAAAATAGGTGGAAAAAACTACAAATACTACAAAACGACGTATCCGCTTTCCCGGCTTTAATGGTAGAAAAACGCAACAGCGCCCCGGTTTTAATGGTAGAAATGCGATAATGCTTTCCCGCCTTAAATAGGTTAAAAAAAACGTTTACTTTTGTTTTTCACATTGGACACAAACCTTCTATGTGAAACCTCAAGTTCCGCCATTTAAACTCCCCATGGCACTCAATCATTACTATAACGGCCACTAGAGGGCGTTGGAGGACAGTATTAAACGTATTTTGCTGCCTGAACTAGCGACTTATAGGATCGTTTTTGAGGGGAGACCAGTCTTTGGCTAAGGATCGAGCTAAAAGGTTAATCAGCTTTACTTTTATTTGTTAATATGTTTTTTATTTACTTACAATACTTGCATATAATTGCATAAAAAATCCTTTTTCTATTCATCTGAAATGTGCAGGACTTCAGCTGGCTGACAGTAAGATGCCCTTCATCATGTCAGTGCTAATTTGACATCATTACTCTAACATATCATATTGCTCTTTTTAACTTCTGATGGCATATTTACATTCTAATAACACGGAAAATGCCCCTGGTGTCGCGTAATGTGCAATTAAGTCAGATTGTGTCCATTATGTGGCCTCCATAATGTGGTTAGATATGATGCATAAATCACATTTATCTGCCACCGTGAGGATATATCTCCCTGATAACACACTGAGATCCAGAGCTGGAGCAAGAAGCAGGTTTTCTATCTAAAATCAGGAGTAAAAGAAAATGATTTAGACTTGATGACTTATTTCCAAGAGCATAGAAAGTCTCCACAGGGCTGAGAAATATTGACAGTTGGTGGTGGTTTTAGATTTTAATCTCTTCCTCCTACGTTTAACTGCAGACGGGTCAGAGCCATGATCATTATATCAAATCTGATTGCTGTGACTGAAGCCGAGGTAAATCTGAATGTAGTTTGAGCTGGTTATTAATAATAATGTATACAGAGTGCGTCAGTTCACAGCTGATAAATATTTCAAAGGACTATTTATGGCTTTAGATAAGAAGCCTAGTGAATCACCGAGTCATTAGTATTCATCAACAATCCCATCAAAGCCATGCAGATGCAGTGAATGGTCATTTTGTGCCACAATATTACATATTGCACCTTTTCTAATGCACAGGCTGCAGCCAAGTTATCTAGATTTACACTCTAAGTTAACTTATGTCTAAAAATGTATGTTGACTCAACTGCAATCCTAGAAATTAAATGTTCAGCTCATTTGTATGGAAGCCCAAAGGGGACTTTATTACAATGATAATGTAAGCATCTTCACTGAAGATCTGCCTTGATGAGAGGTTGGCACTTTAATTTACATTTGACACAAAAGAGGGTTTTGATATGTAAATGTAAATTCAATAGACTCAGTGCACCATTTTTCATATTGCATTTGAGTATTGTACAGCAGGTTAAATCTTAACGTCCAATGGTTACAAAATCATATTTTAATTTTGACTTAGATAATGCTTGCACATTTGGAAAATTTGGTTCTATTTTTTATATTGCATTTTCATTTTTTAAATGTGATTTAACATTTGCATAGTGTCCACTGTCAAGTTAAGGTTAAGTCTTTAAAAAATGGAACAGCTTTTCCATTCTTTTACCACCAGGTTCAGGGGGAGATAGAGGTGGTGTACGCCGTCTGAAACAGCCCGAAGATTAATTTGAGCTCTGGTCAGAACTGAGTGTCAAGTTGTTCTAGTCATAAATCAGGAAAAAAATGAATAATAATAGTGCAAAAGGGCTTTGAAAATGATGTTAAAAGTGTATGACGGCCATTTTCATGCTCATATATGTCTTATTAGTTGTTACAGCAATTTTTGTGTTGATACTTTTTGTTACACAGATTGGGTGCTAAATTTAACAATTTTTAACCACTTGAGAATTGTAAAAAAAAAAAAAAAAAAGCTCAGAAATCGGCCCAAAATACAACATTAAGACAACCAAGACCTTGAGGACCACCATTAAAAAAAATAGCTGCGATTTGGTATCAAAACTTGTTGACATTTTGGAGGTTTGGTGTAGATTAGTAATTTTAATGGTTTGTACATCTGTTCCGGAAATTGGTGAGAAAGTCACCTAATTATGAATATACCTAGGAAAGCCATACATCCTTTAGATTGATGCGAATCCAATACTTTTTACGGGCCCACTATGAAGAATAACACATTTTTACATGCATGAGAAAAACAGCATATTAGCATAAACTGGAAAGTCGTGCAGGCCCCATTAGGGTGTAAATATGCTAATAGAACGTCCATACAAGTGTGGAAAAATGCAAGTGCAATCAATTATTGTATTTTCTTTTTTTTTAAACTAATTTATTGTAATAATAAAGACTCCCAGGAGCTTCCATAGATTAATTTCTAAACCTGTCAAACGTGAATGGAACGCTCATTAGTAATTAAAGTACACATTTAGTCAGTAATCGACCATTTGTTGTGGACTTTTTTGGCTGGCAGGAGTGGGTATTTAAATTTAAAAAGTCCAGAAAAGAATGCCAATGGAGTCGACCTTTAATGGCAATCACAGATATCTATCGTTTAATATTGATATGGTACTATTTAAACTTAATATATCCATAATGTAATTTTGAGTAGCATGTCTAAGATATATTATTAGAATATAACATATTAGCATAAACTGGAAAGTCGTGCAGGCTCCATTAGGGTGTAAATATGCTAATAGAACGTCCATACAAGTGTGGGAAAATGCAAATGCAAATTAAATTATTGTATTTTCATTTTATTTTTTTTAACTAATTAATTGTAATAATAAAGTCTCCCAGGAGCTTCCATAGCTTAATTTCTAAACCTGTCAAACATGAATGAAACGGCCATTAGTAATTAAAGTACACATTTCGTCAGTAATCGACCATTTGTTGTGGACTTTTTTTGGCTGGCAGGAGTGAGTATTTAAATTTAAAAAGTCCAGAAAAGAATGTCAATGGAGTCGACCTTTTATGACAACTTGTGAAATTTTACTATTGACTTCTTTTCAAACTCAATTACAGATATCTGTAATTCAATTTTGTCTTTTTAATTTTAATTACTTACAAGGAAAATGTTTATTGTAGATATCTGTAACTTAATAATAACTAGTGAACTTTTACCATTGACTTCTATTTCAACACAATCACAGATATCTATCGTTTAATATTGATGTGGTATTATTCAAACTAGATATGTCCATAATGTAATTTTGAGTAGCATGTCTAAGATATATTATTAGAATATTACATATTAGCATAAACTGGAAAGTCGTGCAGGCTCCATTGGGGTATAACATACGAATGTGGGAACATTTAAATGCAAATTTAATTACTGTATTTTCATTTATTTTTTTAAACTAATTAATTGTAATAATAAAGTCTCCCAGGAGCTTCCATAGCTTAATTTCTAAACCTGTTAAACGTGAATTAAACAGCCATTAGTAATTAAAGTACACATTTCGTCTGTAATTGACCATTTGTTGTGGACTTTTTTTGGCTGGCAGGAGTGGGTATTTAAATTTAAAAAGTCTAGAAAAGAATGCCAATCACAGATATCTATCATTTGATATTGGTATTATTCAAACTAAATATATCCGTAATGTAATTTTGAGTAGCATGTTTAAGATATATTATTAGAATATAACATATTAGCATAAACTGGAAAGTCGTTTTCATTTTATTTTTTAAAACTAATTATTGTAATAATAAAGTCTCCCAGGAGCTTCCATAGCTTAATTTCTAAACCTGTCAAACGTGAATGAAACAGCCATTAGTAATTAAAGTACACATTTCTTTAACACCATTGCAGATGTTGGATCAGCGTTTTTCTACCGTCTCGAGTCAAAACCGGGATTCTCTATCTCCGCGCCTGAGGCTTATACTAAAGTCTGGGAGAGAGACAGACCCACAGAGACCGGTCTGCAGCCAGCCAATGAAGACACTCAGTCCAGCCTGTAGCTGAGGATTACCATGGAGAAGAGGAGGAGGAGGAAAATGAGAAGAGAAGACAACTTCCCGTGAGGCAACTTTTCCACACAGCATAGTAATCAGGGCAGAGAAGGCGGCTGAGGAGGCAGCAGTGTTAGGAGAAGAGAGAAAACAGGCCGAACGGAGGTAAAGGTTGGGCACAACAGCCTGAGGCAGCCTGTCGAGGGCAGAGCGCTGCACAGAATCACCCTGAGAGGGAGAACGGGAGCAGGAGGAACAGAGTGGATGATAACTGGAGCTGCTAAATAACTCGTAACAATGCTGCTGGATGCTCAAATCCATAAAGTGTATATTTTTTAAATTGCATGGCATGTATTTGCGCTTCAGTGTAAAATAAAATATGTGTCTAAAGCTTCATTCTGTGCAAGATTACATAAAGAGACATTTGGCAGCAGTCTCATGCTGAGTCACGCCACAAGCTGTTTGCTCAGAAGATCCATGAGGTTAACATGACATGAATGCACCAATATGGTCCTGGTCCTGGTAATGTGTGGCTTATGGTTGACTACTACTGCACAGCTAAAGGAACATACATGTGGGTCAATGACGTGATCTAACCCAGTGTCAGTTGGTGTAACCACACTGCAAAAAAGCCAATTTGTATTTTCTGGGCTAAAACAGTGATTTCATTTGGTAAAACTTGGAAATATAAATTACTGACATTTAGGGCAATAATGTAAGTTAGCGCAAGCTAGCGGCTAACTGATGTTAGCGGCTAACTGATGCTAGCGGCGAACTGATGCTAGCGGCTAACTGATGCTAGCGGCCCTGCTTGTTACAGCTACAAGAGTAGCCATTAGCGTATCAATGCTAACTCAAAATTGTGGTCACAATATTAGCTGACATTTCATAGCAGCGTTACAATCGTGCCAGAGAAATTCAGAGTTGAGCAAACTCAAAAACAAAACTTAAAATATTTAGTTTAATAGTCCAACTTAAAATTTTATCAAATTTGCCCCAGGTTTCACGTAGACAAATGAAATTTGGTAGGCAGGTGTAACATGTGGAGACGCACCAAAAAGTTTCAAGGACCCTAAAACCAACAGGAAGTCAGCCTGCCTTCTTGAATTGAATTGAGTTTTAATTGAACCTTTTGTGCCATTTCCAGGCGCCATATTTTAACAAACTCCTCCTAGAAACTCCTCCTCCTTTCCTTCAGGATTAATAAAGTTCTATTTTATCTAATCTCTCATCCTAGAGATTTAACCTGATCGACTTCAAATTTGGTCAGTACCATCCAGAGCCGGCCCAAGCCTCCGTGGGGCCCTAAGCAAAATTTGATTTTGGGGCCCTCTACTTCTGCCAATAATATTGATAGTTGATCATTCACACACCTACTATATTCTCATTGCGGCTCTGGCAGTGTTGTTTACATGAATCTATTGTCAGCCTGATATGTCTTTATACATTTAAGGGGGTGGCCCAGTAAATAACATTAATAATAACAATGCAATAATAATACAAATAATACCAGTGAATGATTCAACAGTGAATGAATCAACAAGTTGTAGTGCAAAGGTGCAACAGCAAATAAAATAACTTAGAAATATTAAAATAATAACAAATTCAACTTTACAAAAACAGACAAATCAAATATCGAGCAAAAAACTTAAATATTAATAAACAGTTATCTGAAACAAGGTAACAAAATTGGTTTAAAAAATATATTAAGTTAAATAAGTATGTCTTAAAACTGTGTAAATATGTAACTATGTGCAAAAGCTTTATAAAAAGAAATCAAAATAAACCACCTTAATCCACACAATCCACACTGTTCTTCCCCAATACTCCACCCACTCCTTAAAACCTGTGCTTTCTGGCTTTTCTGGAGGCAAAATCATTTATGACATCACTGTATGAAATCTGGTGGTCAGATGCTCTGATCCACTGTCAATGCGTCTCACGTGATCTCTCAACACAGGATCAAAGCCATGAGTTCCACTTCTTTTAGAAAGTTCCCATTGTTGGCCTGATGTAATGTGTCAACAGATCCCCTTAGCGCCAGGTTCCTTTCTGCGAGTGACTGGATAACGCTGATTAAACGTGTGAGAACATCTCTCCAGCGATTCTTTTCTGCCTCAAGGAGGCAGGCCCATTTCTGTCTCATCAATAGTTTTCCCCTTTGTAAGACGAAAGGCAAATTCCTTCCATTTGACCATGTTGCTGCAATGATCGTCACCATCTTCATGTTGTTTCAGCAGCGCACCTATGTTGACCCAATCCTGTTGTCCCTAGGTTGCCAGTTTTAAGGACTTTTTTGAAAATAATTTGCAGCAAAAGCAATAGACTGCATCTTTGCTTTTTGAATAAGTCAGCCAGCTCCACTTGACCTTTGCCCCATTTATTAACTGTCGATAAGTGTAATGATAATGGAAACTTCGGCCATCATGTCTTTTCGGGAATGAAAAATTCTCCTTAATGGGCACTGGCCCTCTGGTCACCTGCTCAGTCCTTCTGAATCCGAGAGGAAGGAAGGCCACTCGGCTGGGTCAACTGGTGGAGCTGATGATGATTCATCATGCGAATGGGATGTTGTGGTGGAAGTGACCAAAGAAAGACAATGACTAATCAACAAGGACCTATAAGGACATTAATTACAGTTTTGTACATAATTATTAATCTCGGGATGTTCTGCATTACAATGAGTAATTATTAAGGGTGTTTTGCTGTTAACTTACCAGGTAGATCAGCTGTGGTCGCAGATACGGAGGGGACAGTGGGCACAGAGGATCTGTAGATGATGGAGATATTAATGACATGTTTTGACGAAATTTATATAATTCTTACACTTAGAAACGAAATGTATACTGTATGGTGACAGTCTTAATCTCACCTGATGTATTATCCACAGTTGACCTTGAGGATGTGGATGCTGATTCTGTGCCTCCAAAGTACTTAAACAGTAGCCTGGTATACCCAGACTGCCTTGCGCGCTCAAATTTAATTTCGAACCTCCATCCAGTCTGGAAACCATGGCAGTTTCTTAGCCCTGTTTTAGGATCCAATCACAGAGCGGGGAGGGACAAGACGATGACGCGTACTACTCGGCAGACAGAAGCTTGTAGTTTTTCAGATCCAACATGGCTGCTGCAAATGCGAAACTCTCTTTAGCTGCAGATGGTGTTTTAAATAGTTTAGAGCGAAAGTTGAAAGGCGAAAGGTCTCTGGGTGGCTCCGCTGTCCCCCGGCTCGTAGCCAGATCACCGGTAGCGGGACCGCCGGTGATCTCGCTACGAGTCGGGGGCTACCTACAGACGCTTTGATAGACATTCTAATAAACGGCTCCGGAGGATCGTAAACCACGCCTCCTCTACGGAGAAATCCATTGTAGGTTGCCAGACTAGACCTCATTTGAGAATAGTCTGGTGTTAGCCAGGCTACTTAAGTTCTGTGATTCTTCCTCAGGTGCACTGTTTATGAGTTGTTGTAATAAAGAAGGTGTTTATTTTACCCACATAAACAACCATGCTCTGCACCAAACAGTTTCTGCAAACAACATATATCAAGCTATGACTAGTAGCCTGATGCAAAAACTACTTACTACTTACTAGCAAAGAAGGTGCTGTTTTAATTAATGTTTGCCATCAAACGTTAGCAAAAACATTGTTTTTTTTTTGTTTTTTGGGCATTTTTGCAGCTTTGAGAGTAGAGATATTGAGAGTGGAAGGGGGAGACAGAGGGGAAGACATGCGGGAAAGGGCTCCGAGCCGGATTTGAACCCGGGCGGCCCGCTCACGAGGACTGGGCCTCTGTGGTATGCGCTCTACCAGGTGTGCCACCGGGAACGCCCCGCAAAAACATTGTTTAGAAGCCCAAACAAATAGCAGAAATATATAGAGCCAACCCCGAGAATCAACTCAAAGTTAAGCTCATTATTACTCAAATACAAACACGTTAGCATGAATATTAAGCTATTTAACTGGTCAGTTAAAAAACACATTTCTCTCGTTTTTAACACTCTATGGTACGGTGTTGCCCTCAGGCAACATACCCATTTTTGGCCTGTTAAATTTCTACAATGCATGTTTTTGAGGGATGTGATACTTTAAAAAAGAGGGAAGAGTATAGGGAACCAATAGCAATGCTTTAATTTGTCACATGATCTCCAGGAGGCCATATTGAAACCCTATTTTGCAGATTTTTCCAAAGGAAACAGCTTTGCCATTTTGCACCACTAAAAATCACTCAAAACGTAATTTCCTGGCCCTTTACAATCTGGAAACAAATATATTCCTACTGATAGGTGAGTAATCCTTCATTTTTGATAGTTAGTTAGTTTTTGATACTTAGACTGTTCAAGACATTCATTTCAATGGGTCGTTGGTTCAATGGTACAGTGTTTCCTGTTGATGTTAAAATTTATTTCAAAAACTTCCTTTTTCACTTGTGCACCGTTATGGTACTATGTTGCCGATGGACAACAAACCCCAAAAACTTCCAAAAAAAAATTATTATAAATTTTTTTCAGATTATTTTTATTTAGTCTATTTTAATACAAAAACAACACTCTAAATGTTTTTCCTAACTGGCATCATAATGCGTACCATAGAGGGTTAACTAGCGAGCTAATTTGCTAATAACGGGCCGGCAGGCGGCTATACACATCTCTTTGATAAACATGTCTTACCAAGACATGCAAACATACCTTTATCTTGGCTTTTTTTCTCTTCTTCGACTTTCTTCCTCTTTCTTTTTTCTGCTCCATAAGGATAGGTCCTTTTTTGAGACATAATTTTAGGTAAACAACTACCGGCGCTTTTGACGAGCAGTACGTACTGCACGGCAGGAGGCGAGGCAACATTAGCGATGCTGCAGAGCCTCGACATGAAGTAGAGGCAGGAACTAGCCTACAGCAGCAGCAGCACTCTGTTGACATAAAATTGTGGTTTCGTATAATAATATATCTTTGCTCATAGAGAAATCATCCCTCATACATACATTTAAAAAAAATATATATTTTTTTAAATATATTTATTTTTTTGTAATTGCTCTTGGGGGCCCCCTAGCGGCCACGGGGCCCTTAGCAGCCGCTTAGTTCGGCTCTGGTACCATCTTAAGACCTTTGTGATTTAAAATGTATTAAAATAAAAAGTTTTCCTTACACTATGCGGGCGTGGCATGCCAGCGAAATGTGGTGTTTCACCATCATAGAAGAAGTTCCAATCTGGCCAAATTGCCCCCAAAGTCTTGTGCGTGATAAAAATCTAGACCTGAACACATCCACATGTCAATGACCCATAGTCACATCACCCCGTGCTGGCAACAGGAAGTAACATGTATTTGCATTTCAAAAATCTGGCAGAGAATACCTTAAATTACAATTGGTGAACTTTTACCATTGACTTCTATTCAAACTCTATTACAGGTATTTATAATTCAATTTTGACCTGCTATAATTCCTAGTTGATGTATGTATTATGTAATTATGACAAGTAGCAAGTCTAAAGATTAGCTCATTATGTCTCAGTTGGCACAAGCAAATGTTTATTGGCGATATCTGTAACTTAATAATAACTAGTCAACTTTACCATTGACTTTTATTCCAACACAATTACAGATATCTATATTTTATATGGTATTATTCAAAGTAAATTTATCCATAATTTTGAGTAGCAAGTCTAAAATGATCGAAAAGTCAGTTGTCACGATATTCAAAATGTTAATTATTCATATAAATAATGAGATTCTTACTTGTGAAAATGTGGTGTTTCACCATAATCAAAGAAGTTCCAATCTGGCCAAATTGCCCCAAAATTCTTGTGCGTGATAAGAGTCTAGACCTGAACACATCCACATGTCAAGGACCCATAGTCATATCGCCCCCCGCTGGCAACAGGAAGTAACATGTATTTGCATTTCAAAAATCCGGCAGAGAATACCTTAAATTACAATTGGTGAACTTTTACCATTGACTTCTATTAAAACTCAATTTCAGATATTTATAATTTAATTTTGACCTACTATGATTCCTAGTTGATGTATGTATTATGTAATTATGACAAGTAGCAAGTCTAAAGATTAGCTCATTATGTCTCAGTTGGCACACGAAAATGTTTATTGGATATATCTGTAACTTAATAATAACTAGTCAACTTTACCATTGACTTTTATTCCAACACAATTACAGATATCTATATTTTATATGGTATTATTCAAAGTAAATTTATCCATAATTTTGAGTAGCAAGTCTAAAATGATCGAAAACTCACTTGTCACGATTGTCAAAATGTTAATTATTCATATAAATAATGAGTTTCTTACTTGTGAAAATGTTCATTTTAGACATCTGTTACAGCTAGCCAGCTTTTACCATTGACTTCTATTCAAATTCAATAATAGACATCTATAATTAAATTTTAATTTCCTCATGCAGATAATGTGTTCATATAACAATTAATTAGTTTGACAATTCAACTTTTCCATTCAAAAATTCAACTGATTTAATGACTTCATTAAACACTGGCAGCCCTGGACTTCCATCTTCAGAAAATCTCTTATTTTTTTGTCTTGATGCTGCCTCCACACACACACTGCAGCCAACACATACAGGTAAACATACACCTGTCCACCTACACACACACACACACAAACGCCCCTACACAAACACGAACACATACCCTCACAGTTATACAGCCGCAAGTGTTCTTTTTTGTAGCTTACTGAGGATTTTCAGTGAGAGGTATCTGACTTTATTCCAGCAGTGACCCTGAACCACACACACACACACACATACACAAACACACAGACTGGCCCGAGGACAGAGATGGAGAGCTCTAATTTCCACAGAGCCTGCAAAGTCTCTCCATCCCTCTAAACTCAATCTCCTCTCTTTGTCTCTCACAAAGCTACACACACTTACAGAATGACCATAGACAACCACACACACACACACATTTGGCAACAAAAAAAACATGCATAAAAATTCTCTCAGGACGGACGAGAAATCTCTTTGATTCAAAAATCCTTTAACCCTTTATCAGGCAAAGAACTATATTTGGTAGCTTCAGGTAATATTTCGAGAAAAAAGTTGCAAATTTACTAGAAAAAAAGTTGCAGATTTAAGAGATTTAAAGAGGCAAATCTGCGCGAAAAAAGTCGCAGATTTACGAGAAAAAAGTGGGAAAAAAGCAACGTTTTTCTCCCAGATTCACCACTTTTACCCTCAATAGGGCACTCATTGAAATACTTGCAAATTCCAAATTTCAACCCTAGAGAATATTGGAGGATATTATGTACTGCCAGAATGTGTAAAAAAACATACAAAATTAATATTTTGAGAAAAAAGTTTACGAGATTAAAGTGGCAAATCTACAAGAAAAAAATGTGCTGATTTATGAGATTTAAAGTGGTGAATCTGGGAGAAAAAAGTTGCTTTTTTCCCACTTTAAATCTCTTTTCTTACTAGGAAAAAAGTTGCAGATTTAAGAGATTTAAAGTGGCAAATCTGCGCGAAAAAAAGTCGCAGATTTACGAGAAAAAAGTGGGGGGAAAAGCAACTTTTTTCTCCCAGATTCACCGCTTTAACCCTTAATAGGACACTCATTGAAATACTTGCAAATTCCAAATTTCAACCCTAGAGAATATTGGAGGATATTACATACTGCCAGAATGTGTAAAAAAACAACATACAAATGAATATTTTGAGAAAAAAGTTTACGAGATTAAAGTGGCAAATCTCCGAGAAAAAAATGTGCAGATTTATGAGATTTAAAGTGGCAAATCCACAAGAAAAAAATGTGCAGATTTATGAGATTTAAAGTGGTGAATCTGGGAGAAAACAGTTGCTTTTTTCACACTTTAAATGTCTCTTTAAATCTTTAAACTTTTTTTCTTGTAGATTTGACACTTTAATCTAGTAAAATTGCAACTTTTTTCTCGAAATATTACCTGAAGTTACCAAATCTAGTTCTCCGCCTGATAAAGGGTTAACAAAGTGCACAAATGTGTATTTTAGTTCCTTCTCACTGCCGCCACACAATTCCTCAAATCAAACTGACACCTTGTGACTCTGTCATACGTGCACAGTCGATTACATTTCAAAGCTCCCAGACAGGGAGAAGAAAGATGAGATTTATGCTGGCTAAATCACGTAATACTCTCTTTGTCATGCTCTACTGGGCTCTGGTCGAGCCTTCAACAACGGCCTGGAGGTCTGCAAGGAGCTCCATCCATTTGTGCATGTGTCTCCAGTGAAGGATTGACATGGTACAAGATGGAGAAAATGATAGTTTGACGTGTAAGCGCACAGGCAAAACTATCCCATCACTAAAATTGTTTCTGGTTTTATTCTTGCAGACGCACATCCATCAGTCGCTTCCTGTCTTGCTGTTTTTATTTTTTTTAGTGAATGCACCCAACCTCTACCTGCTCACTCCATCATACGTCGCTGTGGATAATAGCATCAGCTAAATCCCCATCATGTAAAGAGGCCCGGAGACGTCCAGATGGTCCCTAGCAGCTCTATAATTTGTCAAAGAAAATGATGCTGAACAGTGTAAGAAATTAAGCAAATACAGGCAGAAAGCATTTGATGTGAAATGCTGTTAAAAAATGAGGCTGGCAGTGTTTCGGGTTTATATCTTATACAAAGCTGCGATGAAATTAAAAACCAACAATGAATTTACAACAATTATTGTGTGTACAGAGGTACACTGTTGTTAAAAAAAGAATTTTACTCTACTTTTTTCGGGGGAAAAGGCAGATGAGAAGAATTTTAATATAAATGTATGTGAATTATTTAGCTTGAGACAGTGGGCAGTTAGCGTCACTGCTTTGAATGCCCTTTAAATGGCCGTAATTAGTAGTCTTTGGGATTTGAGGTAGTTTGGCCCTATTCTACTGCCTATATTTACAGGTTTTGATAGGTTGTGACCTCTAGTGGCCATAGTAATTATGACAGGTAATTATGTAGTCAGGTGGTAATTATGACAGTCTGGTGGTGTGGTATAAAGGGCAACAAAGTCCACATAGGGAGGAGGTCAGAGTGGATGGATCAAACAAACACAACAGTCTTTCAACCAGAAGAACACTGCAAATTATGTGTGTTACGTAACGTAAAGTAACATTAGGTTACGTTTTGAAATGTTACTTCAAGTTACTTTACGCTCCGCTATGCTAGGCTATGCTACGTTATGTTATGCTATCTTACGATATGTTGCTTGTTACCTGCGTTACTTTGCGCTACATTACGTTCCATTACCTTATGTTACGTTACATTAAACTACGTTACATTACTATATTCGGTTACTCTACGTTCCGTTACATTCCGTTAAACTATGTTACGTTTTACCGACACCAACCAGCTCTGCGGACACTGGAGACATGGAGCTGGGGACACGCCTCCAACGCCCACAGCGCCCTGGCGGGAATTGAACCCAGGACCTTCTAGCTGTGAGGCGAGAGCGCTACCAACTGCGCCAACGTGCCCCTTAAACTACGTTATGTTACTCAACGTTACTCAAC
This sequence comes from Centropristis striata, assembly GCF_030273125.1. Taxonomy (NCBI): domain Eukaryota; kingdom Metazoa; phylum Chordata; class Actinopteri; order Perciformes; family Serranidae; genus Centropristis; species Centropristis striata. The sequence continues at coordinate 22,732,373 of NC_081540.1, forward strand.
GTTATGTTACATTACATTACGTTACGTTACGTTACGTTACATTACATTACGCTACACTACGTTAAGTTACTCTATGTTACATTACGCTACGTTACAAACATGTAACCCATCTGCTTCATTTTTGGATAGTTCAGGAACAGTCTGGCACTGATCATCCTCGCTACTTACATGCATAGGAGCTTTTCAAAATAAACTTCCATCTTCACAGGAAACTAAACTTTAGGCAAAAAAACCATTTGACCACAGTATTGTATTCAAAATGACCACATTGGTCCCAGTATAAGTGTGTCCCTGCACATTTTCAGTGATGTCTGTCAAAGACAAATCATAAAATAAGGGATCATGAGAACATTAAAAGAAAAAACAAAACAAATAGTAATGTCTGGACCTGACCAGTGAGGCCGATGTTGAAGTGCCTTAAACTTGTATTCTTTTTCATGGCCAGCAGGGGGCGACTCCACTGGTTGCAAAAATAAGTGTGTTTATATGTATACTTACACACTTTGATCACTTAAAAATGTCTTGTTCAGTGTTTGGTTGGACTAAAATATATTCTGAAGCCGACTTATCATTTAGGAAAATGATGTCCCTTGCTAACCTAAATTAGCTGATGATGTAACATCCTTCCGGTTTCTAATCCTTGCAAGTCCCATCTGCAAAAAAACCTAGATGGCAGTGTCCAAAATGCCGAACTCACAAACCAACGTTATTGTGACCACATCCACTGTTATTATACACTGAATGAAAAAAACCAAGGACACTACACAGGATTTTAAAAAATGTTTTGCATTATTACAAATATATTTCTGTGTAAGTCCTCTTGCTTGTGAAACAGAACCTGTGACTGACTGTTATCCTGTTATAACTGTTATATGTGTCAGGTCAAATTTTCTGAAGTGGACTTTACCTCCTTTTGGCTGAGGCCTCTAAGTGCATTTTACACAACATTAAACAAGCAGCAAACCCTTTTAAGAAGTGTTAGAAACACCTCAGACGCTCCTGATGCAGAAACACAAAGAAAAAGCCCTCTTCGGTGTCTCGCCCCTTGACTCCAAACACTTTGATGCGGCCGAATGGAGCAAAGGGGGCATCTATCCGCCGCCTACCTGCATCCGCTTTCATCTGAGAGTGATGTTTGCCTGCGGAAGGAGTCCTGTCAGTGTGTGGGAAGGCACTGTAAGCAATAGACCCTTTTAAGTCCTGAAAAGCCGTGTTTTAATTAATGAAACCACTGAGGGCTGTGGCGGGGCTACCACTGTGATGAATCAAGATGTCTTCTATTGGTGGATATACCCTTAACTCTATGGAGTCTTGGGATTTTTTGTTGGTTTTTGACTCTTTTTCATTCTGCCTGTATATGCAACTTAAATAATGATCACCATGCCATGCTGGGATCATCTTTTTCAGCTCAACCTCACCTGATTATTATTTTGTCATTTTGATTTACTGGATCAACATTTTGAAACACAAAAAACACACATTCAAAACAATAAACACACAAAATTACAAAAAAAAAAACAGATATAAACACACAAAAAGCACAATTTTGTTTTTACAAAAAAGTTTTTTTTTTTTGTTTGTTTTTACAAAAAACACCAAAAAACAAAAACATACACAAAATTACAAAAAACTAAAATAAACACACACACACAAAATACAAAAAACACACATTAAAAACTATAACACACAAAATTACAAAAAACAGAAATAAACACACAAAAAGCACAATTTTGTTTTTACAAAAAACATTTTTTTTTTTTTTATATACAAAAATCACAAAAGAAACACACAAAAACACACAAAAAAAAAAAAAAAAAAAAAAACACAAAAAATAACCAAAAAAATTACTAAAAACACACACACAAAAAACAGTAAACTCAAAAGAATGCATTAAAAATATCATGAAGAAGTCGTGCTCCGGCGCTGTGGACGCTGTGGACTCCAGAGGGTTAAAGACAAACATCTCTAAATGTATATGTGTGTGTGTGCGTTTGAGGCTTTGCTAACGTGTCAGTGTGTTTGTCCTAGCAGCTCCTGCAGTGACTGAGTGTCTCTAATTGAGTGTGCTGCTCACTCAGACAGGAGGTCTCAGACAGTGTTGACATTCAGGCAGTGGAAGGCCACCATCGGGGATGACAGCTGATCATTCTTCCAGCCAGCGCCCTAATTACACGGAGATGGAAAGAGCGAAGGAGAAAGGCATAAACAGAGGGAGAGAGAGACTTTTTAAACAACAAACGGGTTCCGGTTGCTTCCAATCAAGCCTCCTGTCCTGCTGTTTGGTCCATTCATAACGCGCGGCCCTCCCGCTGGGTAGAGAAGCAGCCAACACCCCACTGGCTTCCTGCTCTCTGACTGAGCTCCTGTGACCACACAACTCCCCAGCATCTTTCACACCACTTTCCCAATTATACCAAAGTCGTGAGCTCCTGTGTGTGTGATTTTGCCCGAAAGCATCGAGAAATCTCTCTCCGTCTTCCTGTCTCTCTCCGGGACACACGTACCGGCGCTCGCGCACACACTTTGATGTATGGAGTCAATCAGACTTCATTGGACAGTGTTGCGATAGCCTCAGGATATTAGCAAGCTTGCTCTCTGCTCACCCAGATGATAAACCCCTTTATGTGTCCACAGGCTTTTGTGGAGCAATAACAGCATCTCTGGCCTTTCTCACCCCCTCGCCATCCATTTCAGTATAACTCAAAATGTGAGCAGTGTAGCAGCTCGGAGCGCTGTTGAAGAATTCCCAGGAATGGGGATGAACAAGCAAGCCGGCTGCACATCATCAGGTGGGCAACCACGTTTTTTTAATCCGTTAAATCCACCCGTCCACACCATTATCCTAACCAGGGGTGTTTCTAGGATTTGGGGACTCTGGGGGCTCAGCCCAGACCTCTGTGGAGGGGGGGGGGTTTAGGGGGATTGTACCGCAGAATTGTTTCCTCTTTTTCATTAACATGCTCTTTTTTTATGCTTTTTAGGGTGCTTTCACAACCCAAAGATTAGTCCGTTTCAATTAACTCTGGTTAAATCCTTGTTACGGTTCATTTGGTCTCCAGTTTTACTCTGTGTGTGTGGACCAAAACAACCGGTTAAGAAATGGGGTCTCAGAACACTAGTGCGATTCTATTTCACTGTGACCCATTTACAGGAAATGAACCAAAACGCAGCAGATTGTGGGCTAACAGAGCGGGCGTTTTTTGAGATGTAAACAGAGAGACAGATGCAACATGACTGACTTGGACTCTGCTTAAGTCAAATGTTTGCTTGACATCTGGGACAAAGAATACAAACAGGAGATAACAAATCAATTACACAAAAACAATGACGTTTATAAAATCAGTCAAGGTAAAACAAAAAATAGAATTTGCCAGCAGTACTTCATGGTGCATTCGGCTCCATGTTGCTTTGTTTATTTCCCTGTTTACATTTTCCACCACCAACTTTTCAACCAATAAGAAAGTTACTTTTTCTTTTGTCTTCATGTTGTAATTGTTGCAGGAATAGTGATGAACCAGAGACTGGACCTCCCAAACACAGATATGTTTTTATACTATAATCACTTGACACACATCAACTGTACTCAGCTGATCTCCATTTCACTAACTGTGAATCTGCTGCATCAACTAGCTGGAACTCTGTTCAATTAGGTCAGTTACTTTAAAGGGTATGAATAATCATGCAATCATTTGTTTTACCTCATATATTTTTAATTAATTGATACTATTTTGTAAAAATCTGTTTTCACATTGATTTTAAAGAGGGTTTTTTTGCAAATTCTTATAAAAAAGGCCATTTTATATTGACCATATATATTTGACCATGATTTCATGTGTAAAACCAACAAAAGGGTGAAACATCCAAGGGGGATGAATACTTTTGCAAGCCACTGTATAATAATCAACACACTCACTGACCTCCAGTCAGCCTGTTACATGTGCACAAACCATTAACACAAAGAAGGAGCATGTACAGTTCATGGACTTAACCACTTTATGCTCCGCTTCTATTCTGCTCATGGTTTATAAGGTCCATTTGAGATATGAATGTTTGTGCACTTTGTCTGGCAAAGTAAAGAGGCAGTATATAAATGGACTCCATTTACCATTCACCACAGAAAATTTGATTTGAAGCTGTTCAACAGTCTGTATTCAGTTATATGGAAGCATATCTGAACCCTTAAGAGAAGGGACATATGTTTCATTGTACAGATACTGAATGTTCCATATTGGTGGCTTTTTTTAGCACACTGTAAAACATGTTTGTAGAAATTACGGTAATGAGCATTTTAGTCTCAAAGTAGAGATGGGCTAGTCTGGCTACGTAAACATCAATTTCTGTCGCTCTACATACGTCATCTGGTATAACTGATACGATTAGCTACGTACAGACGCTTTTGATAGACATTCATAGCGGCCCATAAACGGCTCTGGAAGATCGTAAACCACACCTCTACGGAAAAATGAATGGCTGATTTCCAGACTATATCTCATTTGTAATTAGTCTGCCGTTCTGGTGCTATGCTATGCTATGCTATGCTACGTTACGTTACATTACGTTACGTTGCGTTACGTCTCATTTTCTTATGTTTTGTTACATTTCGTAATGTTACATTACGTAAATAAACATTACGTACTTAAAGTTGTATTATTTTTCATGGCCAAAAGCATAAAAATGACACAAACACACACACGCAGATTCATGAGCATTTATTCTTTCACCCAGAAGAACACTCATAATTATGTGTCACCCCACGTTAGCTATGCTACACTACGTTACGTTGCGTCTCATTTTGTTATGTTTCGTTGCATGCATGTGTGTGTTTGTGTCATATTTATGCTTTTGGCCATAAAAAAGAATGCAACTTTAAGTACGTAATGTTTATTTACGTAATGTAACATTACAAAACGTAACGAAACGTAACAAAATGAGACGTAACGCAATGTAGCGTAGCATAGCATAGCGTAGTGTATTCATGAGCATTCATAATTATGTGTTACGCCACGTTACGTTACGTTACGTTACGTTACGTTACGTTACGTTACGTTACGTTGCGCTATGCTATGCTATACTACGCTATGTTGCGTTACGTTACGTTACTTTACATTACATTACGTCGCTTTACATTACGTTGCTTTACATTTACATTACGTTTCGTAATGTTACATTACGGAAATAAACATTACATACTTAAAGTTGTATTATTTTTCATGGCCAAAAGCATAAAAATGACACAAACACACACATACGGTGCACATCTGCAGGCCTCAGATCCATGAGCATCTAATGAGCGTCTCCCGGTGGCGCTGTTCCCGTGTCTGACCTTGCTCTCTTATTGTCACACACACACACACAGGAAGCTGCTGACTGTAGCATGACAGGAGGTGACAACTCTGTTTAGTGAGTGTGTGATCAGATATTTTAGAAATGTAGGCACAATAAATATGCATTTGTGTGCGACGTTGCAGAGCATTTGAAACGCTCCGTATGTGTGTATACGTGTTTTTATCTGTGCATGTGTGAGCATGTGGGTGTTCAACATGGTTGTCAAGTGGTTGAGCGGGCCAATCTCTCATCTGCCATCCGCTCAGATCAGCTGACACGCAGCCAAAGCAAACAGACATAAAGACGGAGCGGAAGGCATCACTATGCAGCTCAGCAGGGCGGTTTGTCCTGACCCTGTCTGGGGCCTCTCCTCTCCGCTGATTCTAATGAGCTCCCCCGGGATTAGACTTAGGCGGCCAGCGTCCCAATGAGGTGCAGAGAGAGGGGGGGGGCGGTACAGGGAGTGACATCACAACACCCACACAAACATGGCACACACCTCAGCACACACACACTAACTGGTTTGAGCAGGAAGCTGTTGGAGAATGCTGTATTCACTGTAAAAAATAAAAAAACCTGAGGAAAATAGGTTTTTTGCACATCCGTCTGGATACACGGGGAGTTTTTCTAAGCATACGATAAAAAGATATCTGACCACATATAAGGGCTCCCTTTGGATTTATACATGAATATTTAGGATTTGTTTTAGAAAAAAATCTATGGAAGAGTAAGTTTTCTAGTTTTCTACTATGAATTGAAATGTAAATATCAGCAAAAACTGTAGTTTAGACTGAATATTCCCATTATTTTTAGGGTAATTTTAAGGTAAAGCTGATGTAAACATTACATATAAATTAAATTATGAAAAAAAAAAAAAATAAAATTACCAATAATCTTCATATTGAAAATCAATTATTCTTTAAAAGACAATATTAAAATGGGGGGGCCGGTACAGGGAGTGACATCAGAACACCCACACAAACATCAACACACCTCAGCACACACACACAAACTGGTTTGAGCAGAAAGCTGTTGGAGAATGCTCTATTCACTGTACATATATACAAAGACATAAAATTACCAAAAAAAGACACAACATTAACAAAAAAAGACACAACATTAACAAAAAAAGAGACATAATTATTAAAAGACACAAAATTACCAAAAAAAGACAAATTTTGTAAAAAAAAAAAAAAAAAAGACACAAAATTACAAAAAAGACAAAAGAAAGACTCAAAATTACCAAAAACAGACACAAATTACTAAAAAAAGACACAATTATTAAAAGACACAAATTACCAAATAAAGACACAAAATTACTAAGAAAAGACACAAAATTACCAAAAATACACAAAATTAACAAAAAAAGACACAAAATTATTAAAAAGACAGAAAATTATTTAAAAAAGACAGAAAATTATTAAAAAGACACAAAATTATTAAAAAAGACACACAAATATTTAAAAAAAGACACAAAATTATTAAAAATACACAAAATCATTTTAAAAAAGACACAAAATTACCAAAACAGTAATTAAAGGGACCTTCCACACACAACACGGTAAAGTGCCATTCATATAAAACTCACATTAAACTTTCATATCAAGGTGGGGGCCACAAAATATCATCACGAGGGCCACAATTGGCCCGCGGGCTGCGAATTTGAGACCTGTGTCCTAGGAGGACACAATATCGTCTTTTATTTTGACAGGCTCGTGTTATATCACACTGTTCGTCTTCCTTTCCTGTCTCTCTTCCACCTGAATTGTTAACCAGTGTTGTGTCCTTTTCTCTCTCCGGGGAGAAGCTGCCTGTAATTGAAGCATGGCTGTTGAAGGATAAACTAATTAAGTCACCTTAGTGCTATACAACTTGTAAACACGTCCTTCAGCTAGAACGGAGGTGAAGCAGGTGTGGAGTTTTTGGCATTTCCTATCAATTTGCCTTGAAAATGCTTAATTAGACGCAGAAATGTAGCGTTCACGCATTGAAAAAGACACAAAAAGTTGTGTGTTTTGCAGTGGAGAAGTCCAACTCTCTGGAGTTGAACTGATCAGATGAGTTCCTGTGAACTTGGAGCCATATCAGACTGTCTACTGCTGTTTTTAAACTCATGTTCTGTCTTTGCAAGTGACACAAAACCCTTATTTGCCTGCAATTTCCCTCATTGGTATCAAAGGTTAAATGGTAAGAGGGCTGATCAGGTATTGTCTGTGCGAGACAAGCTCATTAATGTGTCACAATTCATTATCAGAGGCTTGTCCTCACCTTGTCAGGTGGCTAATGGGAATATCAATCATAGGCTCCCCATCACGACCCTTCTCACATCTCGCCGCGCATCTCGCCTCTGTTGACTTCCCGTCCCCAGAATACCAGCAGGCCCCAACAGATCTGTCTGGAACAAATGTCAAACACAATCCGGCTCAGGAGTAAACACCCACAAACATGGCCGCCATACAGAGTCCTCCTGCTGCAGCCGAGGGGGCGGCCACGCTGTTTCACACATGTTTCCAGCTGTTGGATCCAGATCCAGCCGGTGGATCCAGATCCAGCCGCTGGATCCAGATCCAGCCGGTGGATCCAGATCCAGCCGCTGGATCCAGATCCAGCCGGTGGATCCAGATCCAGCCGCTGGATCCAGATCCAGCCGCTGGATCCAGATCCAGCTGTTGGATCCAGATCCAGCTGTTGGTTGTGACGAGGTGACGAGCCTTTGTGGACAAAAGGAAATGATGAGCTTTTACTGGCGCCTGTTGGGGAGATGAGTGAGAGGAATTAGTAGGAAACAAAAGTATGCAAATACAATATCAACCCAGTAATAAGCCATTAGAGGACAGGATTAAAGGCATGGGTCTCAAACTCGCGGCCCGCGGGCCAATTGTGGCCCTCGTGACGATATTTTGTGGCCCCCACCTCGATATGAAAGTTTAATGTGAGTTTTATATGAATGGCACTTTACCGTGTTTTTTAGTAATTTTGTGTCCTTTTTTGGGGTAATTTTGTGTCTTTTTTTTTGTAATTTTGTGTCTTTTTCTGTAATTTTATGTCTTTTTTTGGTCATTTTGTGGGGCTTTTTGGTCATTTATTGTCTTTTTTAAATAATTTTGTGTCTTTTTAATAAGTTTGTGTCTTTTTAATAATTTTGAGTCTTTTTAATAAGTTTGTGTCTTTTTAATAATTTTGTGTCTTTTTTGGTAAGTTTGTGTCTTTGTAAAATAATTCTGTGTCTTTTTTTAATAATTGTGTCTTTTTTGGTAATTCTGTTTTTTTTTTAGTAACTGTGTCTTTTTTGGTCATTTTGTGTCTTTTTTTTTTTAGTAATTTTGTGTCTTTTTTTACTGTCATTTTGTGTCTTTTTTTGGTCATTTTGCTACTCCCTCCTGCTGCAGCCGAGGTGGCGGCGGCGCTGTTTCACAGATGTTTCCAGCTGTTGGATCCAGATCCAGCCGCTGGATCCAGATCCAGCTGTTGGATCCAGATCCAGTGTGTTGGTTGTGACAAGGTGACGAGACAAAAGGAAATGATGAGCTTTTACTGGCGCCTGTTGGGGAGATGAGTGAGAGGAATTAGTAAGTATGCAAATACAATATCAACCCAGTAACAGGCTCAAACTCGTGGCCCGCGGGCCAATTGCAGCCCTTGTGGTGATGTTTTGTGGCCCCCACCCTTTAATTACTTTTTTAAAAATAATTTATTCTGTCTTTTTTGGTAATTCTGTGTCCTTTTTTGGTAATTCTGTGTCTTTTTTTTGTCATTTTGTGGGTTTTTTTGGTCATTTATTGTCCTTTTTTAATAATTTTGTGTCGTTTCTGGTAATTTGTGTCTTTTTAAAATAATTTTGTGTCTTTTTTTGGTCATTTTGTGTCTTTGTAAACTCATTTTGTGTCTTTTTTTAATAATTGTGTGTCAATTTTGGTAATTCTGTTTCTTTTTCGGTAATTTTGTGGGTTTTTTTAGTAATTTTGTGTGTTTTTTGGTAATTTTGTGTCTTTGTGAAATAATTTTGTGTCTTTTTTTAATAATTTTGTGTCTTTTTTTAATAATTTTGTGTCAATTTTGGTAACTTTATGTCTTTGTAAAATCATTTTGTGTCTTTTTTGTGTCATTTTGTGTCTTTTTTTTAGTAATTCAGTTTTTTTTCACTGTCATTTTGTGTCTTTTTTTGGTCATTTTGCTACTCCCTCCAGCTGCAGCCGAGGTGGCGGCGACGCTGTTTCACAGATGTTTCCAGCTGTTGGTTGTGACGAGGTGACGAGCCTTTGTGGACAAAAGGAAATGATGAGCTTTTACTGGCGCCTGTTGGGGAGATGAGTGAGTATGCAAATATATAATAATAATATAATATCAACCCAGTAGTAAGCCATTCGAGGACAGGATTAAAGGCAAACGGTCTCAAACTCGCGGCCCTCGTGACGATGTTTTGTGGGCCCCACCTCAATATGAAAGTTTAATGTGAGTTTTATATGAATAGCACTTTACCGTGTTGTGTGTGGTAGGTCCCTTTAATTACTTTTTTTAGTAATTTTGTGTCGTTTTTTGGGGTAATTTTGTGTCTTTTTTTAAAAATGTTATGTCTTTTTTGTAATTTTGTGTCTCTTTATTAATTCTGTGTCCTTTTTTGGTAATTCTGTGTCTTTTTTGGTCTTTTTTGTGGCTTTTTGGTAATTTATTGTCTTTTTTAAATAATTTTGTGTCTTTTTTAAATAATTTTGTGTCTTTTTTGGTAATTTTGTGTCTTTTTAAAATCATTTTGTGTCTTTTTAAAATAATTTTGTGTCTTTTTAATAATTTTGTGTCTTTTTTGGTAATTCTGTTTCTTTTTTGGTAATTTTGTGTCTTTGTAAAATAATTTTGTGTCTTTTTTAAATAAATGTGTCTTTTTTGGTAATTCTGTTTCTTTTTTGGAAATTTTGTGTCTTTTTTAAATCATTTTGTGTCTTTTTTAGTAATTCTGTTTCTTTTTTTTGTATTTTTGTGTCTTATTTTAGTATTTGATTTTCTAATCTAATTTAATGTTATTGAATTACATTTGTTAAGACATTCAAATGTTCCATTTTTTCCTGCTGGCCCTGAACACACCACAACCAGGTGTTAATGGTGTTAATCAGGGTCCCGACAGGTCCCGACAGGTGCAAAACAAAAAGGAAATCCACCACAATTAACAGCAGCTGCTGAATCAGGGCAATAAAGCAAGATACACAATATCTGGTAAGACTTTTTTCCTTTTTAATATAATTATTTGACACTCTAGCAGGCTGTTTTTTAAAGGGATAATCAGCTTGAACTGAAAATTAACCTCCAAACACTTGAACACACCTGCTCAAAAACACATTCATTTCCAAATAAAAAGTGTCAAAGTCCGTGTTTAGTCACTTTAATTATGTTCTGAATTAATTAAACAAACATATTAAAAATGAAATGGTGAAAGCTGAAGGGTATCAGTGAGACATTTTGAGCTTTTTAACACTGATTTTTAGTATTTACAAGAATCTGTAATTAGTTAAAGTAGGTCATTCTAACTGAAAAATCATGCTGTATTAAACCTCTGAAGGCAGGTTTCTATGGAAATGACTGGTTGAATGGTTTATAAAAAAACATTTTTTAACCATTTATACACACAAAAAAAGCAGAAAAAATAATAAATAATAAAACTACAAAACAGTCTATTTGCATGTAAATTAAAAATCGTCATAGTTTTCATTGTAGAAAGAAAATTAACATTTTAAAAATTGTCTAGAAGCATAAATGTGACACTGTGAAAGCTCCTATAATTGAACTTTAACTGGCTTTCTCAGCTTGTCTACATATCATATATAAATAAAGTTATTACTGTAAATGTAATTTAACTTAACCCTTTATTATTTTCTCTTAGGTTAACAAGTTTACTGATATACTGTATGTTTTATGTGGTAATTATGTTTGATGTTTGTTTGTGTCTTGTTTAGTTTTAATGTGTTAAAGTTCTTATTTATTATTGGAGTTTATTTATTTATTTAGGTTGGTTTGGTGATTTTGTTGTCGTTGTTATTTTTTGTTTGTTTGTTTTTTGTTTTACTGTGTTTGTCCATTGGTGATTTATGTTTTTTTGTTTAACCCTTTATCAGGCAAAGAACTATATTTGCTAACTTCAGGTAATATTTAGAGAAAAATGTTGCAAATTTACTAGATTAAAGTGGCAAATCTACAAGAAAAAAGTCGCAGATTTGCGAGAAAAAAGTGGAAAAAAACAACTTTTTTCTCCCAGATTCACCACTTTAACCCTTAATAGGGCACTCATTGAAATACTATTTATAATACTATTAATAATATTTTGAGAAAAAAGTTTACGAGATTATAGTGGCAAATCTACGAGAAAAAATGCGTAGATTTATGAGATTTAAAGTGGTGAATCTGGGGGAAAAAAGTTGTTTTTTTTCCCACTTTTTTCTTGTAAATCTGCAACTTTTTTGCGCGCAGATTCACCACTTTAAATCTCTTAAATCTGCGACTTTTTTCTTGTAGATTCACCACTTTAAATCTCTTAAATCTGCGACTTTTTTCTTGTAGATTTGCCACTTTAAATCTCTTAAATCTGCAAGTTTTTTCTTGTAGATTTGCCACTTTAATCTAGTAAATTTGCCACTTTTTTTCTCGAAATATTACCTGAAGTTACCAAATATAGTTCTTTGCCTGATAAAGGGTTAAATTAAGAAAAGAAAAAAGAAAAAAAAGTTATTACTGTAAATAAAACGTGTATTTTCAATAAACAGATGGACTCCAGAGGGTTAATTCTAACAGGCAGAGCTTCACTCATCTCTATTTTTTCTCTCCGTTTTCTCCTCCGTCTGCACCTCCTTTTGTTTGGAGTTGATATAGAGCCAAGGGTGAGAGGAGTTCATCGACTCGGACAGCTCGATAGCAGGCGTTGCCTCCAAAGCTCCTTGCTCTCAAATTGCCTGTAATTTCATTTTTGTGTGTAAATATGTGTTTCTTGTCAGGTGCGTGGCGGGCGAGGAGAAAAACAGGCACGCAGACAGCTCTGACAAGCAATTACATCGTTTGGGAGGCAGGTCGGGATGAGCTGTGGTCGGCTGGCGGGCCACGAGATTGAATCCTGGAGAGACGGAGAGGAAAACGGCCAGAGGGAGAACACTGGGGAGACCACCAGGCACACTGTTAGTTCTGGTTTTTTCTTATTCTAATGCTTGTGTTGTTGATTGAGCACGTCTGGAGTGATGGAGGGAATTAATTTGCTGCAAATCAGGCCAATAAACCGCCAACACAACAGCTCATTTGTTTGAAACTTTGTGTTTCTGCACCACGTCATGACGTAAGACGTCCAGGGTTTAAAACCTGCTGCAGCAGCTCGGTAGCTCCAGGCCAGGGGTTCCCAAAGTGTGGTGCGTGGACCCCTGCGGGTGCTCGAGATGAAAAATGTAATGGCGGTCTGATAATTACACAATTACATTTTTTCCCCCACACAATAAAGACGTGTAACTAAATATTTCTTTTGTAAAATGTAAAATCAAAAACTGTAATAATCAAAATGCACTTCATCTTAAAATGAAGAGTAGAAGTTATCTTCTTCCATTTTTCCAACCTGTGTTATGATAGGGTTGTTTTAGCTGCACGGTCATTTAAACTTGCTGCAATTTTTGTTCAACGGCTCAAAATAATACAAAATTTTGAAAAAAAAGTTGCAAATTTACTAGATTAAAGCGGCAAATCTGCAAGAAAAAAAAGTTGCAGATTTAAGAGATTTAAAGTGGTGAATATGCGAGAAAAAAGTTGCTTTTTTCTTTAATGGGTGACATTTGTACTGTAAACATTTCTGCTATCTGCAAGCATAATAACAACAATGGCGGAGTGCGTTGTCTCTTTACAGATGTTGCTCCAGACGATGATTTAGGGTTGGGCGACATTGTAATGGACAATGGCTGTGTCTTTGGGTGCTCAGTCAGATCCACTTTCTCGTCCAAATATCAGAACTTCTGGATCCAATAACTTGAACTTGAGGCTTCATAACAGTAAGTCATAAACCAACAGGTGACGTTAATGTGGTTTTTTATCCAGTCTATGGTCTGAGCACACTGAGGGATTAAAAGTGCTGAAACAGCATCTGCCACACTCAGCCTTAAAAAGTGCAGTGTATGTTTAATTTGGACACAACAGTGGCATTCAATGAAAGAAATCCTCCATCCATCCATGCTCTCAACCATAAAAAAAGAGATCTGACAGCAGTTTTTTCTCAGGTCTGCTGTATGGCGTGGCGTGCCGCCAAGGCCGCAACCTTCACAGCCGTCCTGCCATCAGAGCTGCTCTCCCTGCAGCAGCCAATAGCAGAGCAGCAGACCATGCTGGCAGTGGTTACATGTGATAACCTTCCCATGGTGCACACATATGTGCACGTCGGAGGAAGTGGCGTTGACGTATGGACGGGTCGACCCGGCTCGTCCCGGCCCTGGACCGGGGCGTCTCACCCTCAGGGGGAGTCCCGGAGCGAGGGGAGACGGCTCTGTGGGAGAGAGTACAGCTAGAGCATTCAGGGAGGTTCCATTAACGTGATTAATGGCCTAATTACTGCCAGTAAACACTCCTCGGAGATAAGAAGCAGAAATGAGGAGGAAGGTTGAGGCGGTAGAACCAGGATAGCTCATGGTCAGTCAGTTACAGTTGTTCTTTTTTTCCTGTACAACACAAACCAGACTGGAAGTTTCTAGAAGATGTCAATCAGGGCATCTTAGCTGAAGTGATGGATAAAGGGCGAACGTTTTTGTTTTCCCTCCCATATTCATACTGCCGATTCAGAATCGAAACAGCGACCTTTTGGCCCCAAGCCCGCATCCCTGACCTTTAGATCACAGCCCGAGCAGCATTTGTCACTGTAAATTTCACACTAAAATCAATCATTTTCAATGGAGTCAACATCAGCAGCTTTACTCAGGGAGGCTTATTAAATCTGGAAGGAGTTTTTGCGTTTCAGTTCAACTTTAGTGAACATTAACCATGATCTCCAATCTAAACGAGAGAATTGATCGTTTGTCAATACCACCCATAAAGACACATTTGAGATTTTGTCAAAATGAGTGTTTGGGGGCTCACTGTACAGCGGATCGTTCTAAAAATAGCACACACGTCATTATACGTACACGTAAGTTCGCGGTTTGCGTAGGCTACATAACCACTAGCCTAGGTCTAGGGCGAAAAAACGTCCTATTTAGGCGTTAGAAAAGACGTAAGTAATTAAATTTATGTAAATGCCAGGAGTGAAGTAGATAGAAGCCACGGAGCCACTGAAGTTACGTAAAGAACGGAAGTTACGTAAATAATGGAAGTTAAAACGTTAAAATGCGTAGATTTATGAGATTTAAAGTGGTGAATCTGGGAGATCTGCTTTTTTCCCACTTTTTTCTCGTAAATCTGCGACTTTTTTTGCGCAGATTTGCCACTTTGATCTAGTAAATTTGCAACTTTTTTCTCGAAATATTACCTGAAGTTACCAAATATAGTTCTTTGCCTGATAAAGGGTTAAAAGACTTTTTCCCTCTCCCCCCGTCTCGCTCTAGGTCAAGGAGTTACAAGCCACAGAGCCACTGAAGTTACGAAAAAAACGGAAGTTACGTTAAAAACGTAACCTAACCCTAACCCTAAATAAAGACTAAAATTACGTAAAAAATTAACATAAGTAAAAAATTTAAGTTGTGCGTTAAAAAAAACCCGGAAGATACGTTAATAAAAGACTAAATCAAAATCAAGATACATAAAAAGAAGAAACATTTAAAAAAATTTGAAAACGAAGATACGTAAAAAACTCAAGTTACATTAAAAAAATGGAAGATGCGTAAAATCATGTGTTTCCATCTCTCTGAAAATAGGATCTCATTGTAAAACAAATAGCCCCCACAAATGCTTTGGAGTAGCATGTCTGGTGGCCCTCTGCCGTCTCCAATCGCCGTGTGGGCGGCTGAAGTAGTTACAAGCCAAGGAGGCACTGAAGTTATGTAAATAACTGAAGTTACGTAAAAAGGGAAGGTGCGATAAAAAAAACAGAAGATACGTAAAAAAACAAAAGACTAAAATTACGTAAAAAATGAACATACGTAAAGAAGTAAAGTTACATAAAAAAGGAAGATGCGTTAAAAAAACGAAAGATACATTTAAAAAAAGGCCAAAATTACGTAAAAAAATTAACACAGGTAAAAAACTAAAGTTACGTATAAAGGGAAGGTGCGTAAAAAAAGGAAGTTACGTAAATAACGGAAGTTATGTAAAAAAACAGAAGATACGTTAAAAAAAGACTAAAATTACGTAAAAAAAATTAACATACGTAAAAAACTAAAGTTACGTAAAAAGGGAAGGTGCGTAAAAAAAGGAAGTTACGTAATAAAACGGAAGTTACGTTAAATAAAAAAATAACGCAAAATACATAAAAAAGAGAGTAAAATTACGTTAAAAAAATGTGCATGTCTGTTGTTTTTTTTAAATTAACCTATAATAATTAGCAAAACCAGATGAAAGGCATTCTGTCAAATACACTCGATGCATCAAAAGTCACAATCCTGAATATGATGTAAGTATCATTAGAAGGAAACAACAAAAACAGATCAGAAACCATGTGTTTCCATCTCTCTGAAAATAGGATCTCATTGTAAAACAAATAGCCCCCACAAATGTCAAATAACGGAAGTTATGTAAAAAAACAGAAGATACATAAAAAAACAGAAGATACGTTAAAAAAGACTAAAATTATGTAAAACATTAACATACAGAAAAAACTAAAGTTACGTAAAAAGGGAAGGTGCGTTAAAAAAGGAAGTTACGTAAATAACGGAAGTTATGTAAAAAAAACAGAAGATGCGTTAAAAAAACTGAAGATACGTTAAAAAAAGACTAAAATTACGTTAAAAAAAATTACATACGTAAAAAACTAAAGTTACGTAAAAAGGGAAGGTGCGTAAAAACGGAAGTTACGTAATAAAACGGAAGTTACGTTAAATAAAAAAATAACGCAAAATACATAAAAAAGAGAGTAAAATTACGTAAAAAAAATTTGCATGTCTGTTGTTTTTTTTAAATTAACCTATAATAATTAGCAAAACCAGATGAAAGGCATTCTGTCAAATACACTCGATGCATCAAAAGTCACAATCCTGAATATGATGTAAGTATCATGAGAAGGAAACAACAAAAACAGATGAAAAATCATGTGTTTCCATCTCTCTGAAAATAGGATCTCATTGTAAAACAAATAGCCCCCACAAATGCTTTGGAGTAGCATGTCTGGTGGCCCTCTGCCGTCTCCAATCGCCATGTTGGCGGCTGAAGTAGTTACAAGCCAAGGAGCCACTGAAGTTACATAAATAACTGAAGTTACGTAAAAAGGGAAGGTGCGATAAAAAAACGTAAGATACGTAAAAAAACAAAAGACTAAAATTCCGTAAAAAATTAACTTATGTTAAAAGGGAAGATGCGTTAAAAAAACGGAAGATACGTTAAAAAAAGACTAAATGTACGTAAAAAAATTCACATACATAAAAAACTAAGGTCACGTAAAAAGGGAAGATGCGTTAAAAAAAGGGAAGATACGTTAAAAATAGACTAAATTTACGTTAAAAATTCACATACGTAAAAATTAAAGTTACGTAAAAGAGGAAGGTGTGTTTAAAAATAATAAAGATACATTAAAAAAACAAGATACGTTAAAAAAAATTGAAAATGAAGATATGTAAAATAAATAATACAAGATACGGAAAAAGAGAGTAAAATTATGTTTAAAAAAATTTGCGTTCTTGCATTCTTATAACAGTGTCAGCTTCAAAATGGACAGTTTTTGTTTTGTTGTTTTACTTTAAAGCTTAGTCAAAAAAACAGGAAAACGCTAAAAAATAGCCAGAATGTCAGGAAGAGCGAGACATTTGCATGTCTGTTTTTTAATATCAACCTATAATAATTAGCAAAACCAGATAAAAGGCATTCTGTCAAAGACTCTTGATGCATCAAAAGTCACAATCCTGAATATGATGTAAGTATCATTAGAAGGAAACAACAAAAACAGATGAAAAACCATGTGTTTCCATCTCTCTGAAAATAGGATCTCATTGTAAAACAAATAGCCTCCACAAATGCTTTGGAGTAGCATGTCTGGTGGCCCTCTGCCGTCTCCGATCGCCGTGTGGGCGGCTCGCTCCGTCCTCGCTTCCTCTCCCCCCGTCTCCCTCTACAGATGTGGGTTGAGAGTGTTGCGGCCCTTTGCTCTCTCACTGAGAGAGGCGAGGCAGCGAGCCTTCATCCGCCTCCACACTAGTCTGAAATGCAGCCAAGTTCGCCGAGGCTGCCGCGACCCACCCCGTGCAACACTTACAAGTAGTTCAAAGGCTTCTTCCTGCTCCATGACATGCAACAGAAATGTGGATTTCTCTCGTAATTAGCCAAAGACGGCGGTGAAATGAGTGGAATTGATATGCAATTCATGCAAAGACAATCTGCATTATGATCACTGTGTGGGCATCGGAACTGAAGAAGCGATCGACTTTGTTGTGGTAACCTCCAATTTACAGGGTTGTATGTATTTGTTGTAGCTTGTGTTGCCAATTTCTATGCAAGATGTCTCATTTGCTTATGACATGACTGATAGTGAAGCCTAAAACTGATGCTTGACTGCTTATTTCTTTCTCATAACCAAGCCAATTGCTAAATTAAAGCAACATTTTGCAAAGACATCATAACATGTGACATTTTGGGGGGCAGGTGCTCAAGTGACAAAAAGGCTCTCAATAATTTTTTTAAAAACATTTACATAAAGTAGTAAATATTTTACTTACTTCCACATATATTTATATCAATACCCATACACTAACTATGATTTTGATGCCTACAATATGTTCACTGTGTTACACCTTTCAGCAACTGAGGACAATCATTTCTAAAGTTTTGAAAATTTTTCCATTCTCCCGTTCCTGCTCAACAGTCCGGGGTCTCCATTGTTGTATTTTGCACTTTATATGGGACGGCTGTGGCTCAGTTGGTAGAGTGGTCGTCTACGGCTCGGAAGGTTGGTGGTTCCATCCCCGACCATGGCAGCCTACATGTCGAAGTATCCTTGAGCAAGATACTGAACCCCAAATTGCTCCCGATGCTGCGAGTGTGAATGAATTCCCAATGGTGGCAGGTGGCACCAGTGTGCCCTGGTAGCCTCGGCCGCCAGTATGAATGTGTGTGAATGGGTGAATGAGCACAGTCTGTAGTGTAAAGAGCTTTGAGTGGTCGCAAAGTACTAGAACTCGACTAGAAAAGTGCTATATAAGTGCAGGTCCATTTACCACTTTAATCTAGTAAATTTGTAACTTTTTTCTCGAAATATTACAGATTTAAAGTGGTGAATCTGGGAGAAAAAAGTTGCTTTTTTCCCACTTTTTTCTCGTAATCCTGCAACTTTTTTCATGCAGATTTGCCACTTCAAATCTCTTAAATCTGCCACTTTTTTTCTTGCCGATTTGCCACTTTAATCTAGTAAATTTGCCACTTTTTTCTCTAAATATTACCTGAAGTTACCAAATATAGCTCTTCGCCCGATAAAGGGTTAACTCCATTCTTGCTTCTTTAGCTCTGCAAATCATTCGGCTGTTAGCTTCAATTTGAAACTCTCCCAGCATTGTTCTTGACTGGCTCTGGAATGCAGACATTTTCCTTTAACGCGAGGCCCTTTCTCAGGTACACGTGTATAAAATGGGACTCCCCTATATTGTTTTCATTGATTCTGTCATGGCAACCTTGTAGCCGAGCGCCGTTTCATAATTGGATTGCTACATTGGACACAAAAAGCCTCAATTCCCCAGCAAAAGCCAAGCAGAGACACGGGAAGTTGGAAGGATATTCTTGTACTTTCTGTGCGATGCAAAGCTGCAGAGACATTAGTCACAAAGATTTGAAACAAAGAGCCGTCTGAAACGTACAGTAAAAGGATGTAAAGAGAGAGACTTCATCACGGCTTGTAATCTGTGCACATATTTATTTAAAACCCAGGGAGTGGAGTTAATAATTGTATGATTAGAGTTTAACGATGAAGGATAAGACCTATTTTCTTGTACATTTCTTCAGGCATATTGTATCCTGCGAGTGTTATTAGGAAATGCATCCCTCTCTTTTTATCCGGTAATTGGCAAGATTCAGAACCTGCCTGGATACACAGAGTTACACTGAGCTAGAAAATGGCTGTCAGGACACTAAACTGCAAAATAAGCTTTGCTGTCAACGCAGAGGCTTTGTGATTTCTGCTTTTAATGATGGACTCTGTCAGACAGGAAGTAGTTTCACTGGATCCACATCTATCTGTTTGGAGAGTTGTCTTTGAGGCATGCAGAGCAGCTCCAACAGACTGTTCTGCTTTGTTTTAAGCTCTAGTTACTTGTTTTGGGACGACTCTCAAACTAAATGTGACAGCGTTGAAGTCATACTGGTTGATGTGTATATTGTATATTGGAGTTTGGGGCTATTTTGTTGGTTTTTGACTCTTTTTCATTCTGCCTGTATATGCAACTTAAATAATGATCACCATGCCATGCTTGTATCATATTTTTTAGCAACCTCACCTGATTATTTTTGTCATTTTGACACGAAAAAACACAAACACACACACACAAAATACAAAAAACACACATAAAAAACAAAAACACACACAAAATTACAAAAAACAGAAATAAACACACAAAAAGCACAATTTTGTATTTACAAAAAACATAAGTTTAAAAAAAATTGTTTTACAAAAACAAAAACACAAAAAAATTACAAAAAACACAGAACACACAAAAATTACAAAGAAACACAGGAAAAACACAAAAATAACAAAAAAATGCAAAAAACACACATTAAAAACAATAACAGACACAAAATTACAAAAAACAGAAATAAACACATAAAAAGCACACTTTTGTATTTACAAAAAACATAAGTTTAAAAAAAAAAATTGTTTTACAAAAACAAAAACATTTGACTTGAAGTGACCAGTTGAAAGTTTTTAAAGAAACCACAATAAGCAGTTTCAGGGTGTGTGTTTTTTTTGTTTGTTTGTTTTATGTCATGAAGATCTTTTTTTTTTTTTTTTAAAGTTCAGTAAAAAAAAAAGACAAATAATGAATACTTAGTTACCTCTAAGCTTGCTTATTTTACATTATTTTAATGTGCGATTTCACTTATCTAACTACCTCACATCCAGTAGTCTCGTCCATTTAAAAAAAAAAAAACTTTTTTTATCTTTTAATGATACCTAACTTTTTCCATACCTTAACCAAGTATTTTTGTCGCATAAACCTAACTAAACTGCAACTATTTCCCAATATGAACAACATAAATATACATGTTTGCTTCAAAAGTGTCTATAAAATGCATTTATAGATGTAGTTTACAGTTGCAGTATTAAAATGGCAACACTTTGTATATCTTTCTGTTTCTGATTTGTAAGAAATGGCTCGAGGTTTTCATTAAAAAATACATTAAAAAAGTTACTTTCAGAAATGCACTGTGAGTTGCATTCGTCATGACAGGAGGAAGAAGGAAATTGCTTGTTTAGAAGATGAAAAAGGAATTACCAAGAACAAAATAAAGCTTGATTCAAGCAGGATTAATATTTTAGGGAGAACTCTGTCTCCACAAGAATGCACAAACAGGTAATTTGTGCTGGAGGCTTTTACAAACAACAGACATGACAGACTGAGTAAAATTAAAATCGCCAGCGGTCTCTGCAATTATTACAAACCGCTAGATGTCCACAGCTCTTATTGATTCTGCGCTACAAGAAGTTGAGTGGAATTGACAGCTGTAATTTCTGCTAATAGTTTTCAGATGTCATAAACTCCTTTCTGGATTCGTCTGAAACTCAAAAGCAGAGGAGGAGGATTATTTTGTTGTATAATGATTGGACTTCTTCCTTTGGGTTTCTATATTTACTTTGCTATATTTGAATTTATATTTATATTGCTCTTCTGTTCTGTGTCATTACTTTTTAGGCCAGTTTTTGGTTTATTGTTATGTTTTGTTCTGGGGAGGGGAGATTTTCTCTATATATTGAGTTGTATTATTCTTTGTAGGGTCTCCATTATTGTCACCCATGACTTATGTTATACTGCTACACTTTTTATTAGGGCCGGGACTCGATTAAAAAAATTAATCTAATTAATTAGAGGCTTTGTAATTAATTAATCGAAATTAATCGCATTTTAATCGCATATAAATATTTGACCTGAGGACAGTGAGAAGTCATTTTTCTACATGGATTTTGAGTATACCATTGAATAATGACTGAATACATAAGCTTAAGCAACAAAAATATTGTTTATTTTTGTTCCAGTCCAACAGACCAGTGACATTTTTGCCATTAAGTGTAGCAATAGCATATTTATAAATATAGTCCATTTCATAAATCCAGGTAGCCTATAGGTAGGTAGACCTTCTGTAAACTAGAATACTTTGGTTCTTTAAGTAAAACACAATCCACGCTAGCTAGCACACTAGCCGCTAGCTGCTATATGTTTAGCATTGAGGTGATACTTGAGGCTGGATGTGCTGCTATGGTGATATGTGAATTCCTTGTTGCCTAGCAACACAACCATGCTCTTATGGACGCTTCCATGCGTTGGTTTTTAGTAACTAAATGTCCCATCATCCACGGGGCCAACCAAAGGTCTCATCAGCTTCTTCCTTCATGTTCACTGTGGTTTGTTGTTGTCTCAACTCATCAACGCTAGTTGGTGCTCCAGTATAATCGCTCCTCCTGAAACTCATCCAGGGAGAAACGTTCCGCCACGCAAAAATAAGTGTGATTAAAATGCGTCAATTTTTTAACGCGTTAATTTTTGTGTAATTAATTAATTAATTAACGCGTTAAAGTCCCAGCCCTACTTTTTATCTTTATAATAGCCAAGTGGTTTTGTCTGATTGTTCAGGAAGCAGAAAGTCTTGGTGCTTCTGCCGGGGCCTCCTGTAGGCCTGGAGGAGCACTGCATAGACCTGAGGAGCCACAGCTGAACTGAATCCCCCGATAATTGCATGTGTTTTTGTCTCTTGTCTCCATACACCCTGAGGAAGGCGCGTTTGGTGTTTTTAGATGTAACCCATGTAAAATAAAGGGTTTTTAGTAGGGCCAGGACTTTAAATTGACGCATTTTAATCGCACTTATTTTTGCGTGGCGGAACGTTTCTCACTGGATGAGTTTCAGGAGGAGCGATTATACTGGAGCACCAACTAGCGTTGATGAGTTGAGACAACAACAAACCACAGTGAACATGAAGGAAGAAGCTGATGAGACCTTTGGTTGGCCCCGTGGATGATGGGACATTTAGTTACTAAAAACCAACGGATGGAAGCGTCCATAAGAGCATGGTTGTGTTGCTAGGCAACAAGGAATTCACATATCACCATAGCAGCATATCCAGCCTCAAGTATCACCTCAATGCTAAACATATAGCAGCTAGCATCTAAATATGCTATTGCTACACTTAATGGCAAAAATGTCACTGGTCTGTTGGACTTGAACAAAAATAAACAATATTATTGTTGCTTAAGCTTATGTATTCAGTCATTATTCAATGGTATACTAAAAATCCATGTAGAAAAAAATTACTTCTCACTGTTCTCAGGTCAAATATTTATATGCGATTAAAATGCGATTAATTTCGATTAATTAATTACAAAGCCTCTAATTAATTAGATTAATTCTTTTAATCGAGTCCCGGCCCTAGTTTTTAACTTGTCAATCCACCAGAGTGCCTGCATTTTCTTCTTTTGAGTTCACTGTTTCCCCATTGCAGGAGCAGCGGTGTATTCAGGGACACCAGCAGCACTCCTGTTATTCTGTTTTTTGAGCAGAGGAGGAGGTGTTCGTACAGGATCTTTCATTGTTGTTTTTTCTGCTGTTGGGTTGGAGCAAAGGGAAATGGAGAGCACAGTGGCACAACAGATGGTATCTCACAGCCTCAGTGTCCCCGGAGCACACTCAGTGACCAGTGCCATGCTGCCACTCTGGGCACAGACACTGTGAGGCAGAATTCATTAGCAGGATCAGGCTGGCAATAAGGAGGTCTGAAACTCGAGGAGTCAGACTCGAACCCCACATTTCCTGTGTTATTTCCTTTTTCTAGGAGCTCACCCGTTTGTCACCCAAGTTGTTGCTGCAAGTGCAAAAAAAACCCACGATTAGCCTTGTGGTGAAGATCCACGAAAAACGAGCCATTGAGTCGGGAAATGAAACTACCTTGAGCCTAACCAACTGTGTGTAAACACTCTTTGTCGCTACACACCAAAACAAATCCATATAGAAGACCGAGTCCTTCACAAGGGATTTCCAAACACCTCACTCTGTCACAGCGTGTGGATTGTGGTGGCGATAAATGGATTGAGGCAAACAATCCACAGTCGAATAACCTTTGCCGGCACTCTCTAACATCATTGCTGGCCACATCTCAGCCTCTTATGTTTGGTCTTTTTAGACAAATCGCATTAAAGTCTATTGGCCCTTTTGGAGCAAATGAAAGACTTTAAAATTGGAATGAAATAGAAAATAGACACTTCTGCTGAGGCACAGCTGCATCATCTGAAGTTAGGTCATTGGAAGATACAAGGTGCTCTGAATATAGATAATGTCTTGACTTTAAAATCTATATTTCTACTTGTATTTTAGTCATGTATCCCACACCAAATGTATTTTTGAGAGTGTCCTCACCCCAAATCTTCAACTTATTATTATTTGTTGGAACTTATTACTATATTGAAAGTTGAAGGTTTCCACTTCCCCACAAACGTAATAAGTCCCTGCAAACCTAATAGTTATTACATTTGTGGGATTATTGCATTAAAAGCTGCAGATTTTTATTACGTTTATGGTTTATTACATTTGTGGGCGTGACATACCTCACGTCCAGTAACCTCATCCATTTATTTCACTTTTTTTCTTTTTCCTAACCATAACCAAGTATTTTTTTTGCGTAAACCTAACTAAACTGCAACCATTTCCCAATATTAAAATGTTTAAAATGGCAGTTTTGTAAAACGCTCTTATGGGTCGTATTTGAGAGTCGGAACAAACGACATACAACTTATTTTTGTATGCATTTCATTACATATATTAGAACATATACTTCCTAATTGTCTATAATGTGAAAATAAAAACTTTTTAAACAAGTTTCAGTTAAAAATTCTTTTGTTTTTTTGTACGAACCTTGATTCCAAATGTAGGCTCAACTCATGCTGGACACATCTCAGCCTCTTATGTTTCGTCTTTTTAAACAAATCACATTAAAGTCTATTGGCCCTTTTGGAGCAAATGAAAGACTTTAAAATTGGAATGAAATAGAAAATAGACACTTTTGCTGAGGCACAGCTGCATCATCTGAAGTTAGGTCATTGGAAGATACAAGGTGCTCTGAATATAGATAATGTCTTGACTTTAAAATCTATATTTCTACTTATACGTCTACTACGTATTTTAGTCATGT
This sequence comes from Centropristis striata, assembly GCF_030273125.1. Classification (NCBI taxonomy): domain Eukaryota; kingdom Metazoa; phylum Chordata; class Actinopteri; order Perciformes; family Serranidae; genus Centropristis; species Centropristis striata. The sequence goes on from NC_081540.1 coordinate 22,757,162, forward strand.
ATCCTACACCAAATGTATTTTTGAGAGTGTCCTCCCTCCCAAATCTTCAACTTATTATTATGGGAACTTATTACAATATTGAAAGTTGAAGATTTCCACTTCCCCACAAACGTAGTAAGTCCCTACAAACCTAATAGTTATTACATTTGTGGGAAATGTATTACGTTTGTGGGATTATTGCATTAAAAGCTGCAGATTTTTATTACGTTTATGGTTTATTATGTTTGTGGGCATTATTACATTTGCAGGCGTTACATGCCTCACGTCCAGTAACCTCATCCATTTATTTTACTTTTTTTCTTTTTCCTAACCATAACTAAGTATTTTTGTTGCATAAACCTAACTAAACTGCAACCATTTCCAATATTAACATGTTTAAAATGGCAGTTTTGTAAAACGCTCTTGTGGGTCGTATTTGAGAGTTAGAACAAATGACATACAACTTATTTTTGTATGCATTTCATCACATATACTTCTTAATTCTGTACATGAATGTACAAGCTTGTCTAAAACGTAAATAAAAACTTTTTAAACAAATTTCAGTTAAACTTGACAATATCTTTTGTTTTTTTTATACAAATCTTGATTCCAAAAATGGGCTCAAGTCATGCTGGCCACATCTCAGCCTCTTATGTTTCGTCTTTTTAAACAAATCACGTTTAAGTCTATTTGCCCTTTTGGAGCAAACGAAAGACTCTGAATTGGAATGAAATAGAAAATAAACACTTCTGCTGAGGCATCATCTGAAGTTAGGTCATTGGAACATAAAAGGTGCTTTGAATATAGATAATGTCTTGAATTTAATATTTATTTTTCTACTTGTATTTTGTGAGGTGTGTTTGTGAGGTTACAGACTATAAAGAATGACCAAGTCCACTTAGTGGGAGGAAGGACTTGTGGCAGGGGTGGGGGTTCAATCCCTGAAATCTGATTGTCCTGTATATTGCGGTGAACACAGAGACTCATTGGGGAGGTAACGTGATTCTCTCAACTGACGATCCATTTACACAGACACTCAGGAACAGTTCAATCGCAACAATGTAACATTAGGGCAGTTTCCACTACCGCCCAATACCCGGAATGAGGCGGGTCTCCCTCACCAAAACGCCCCTAATTTGAATACGAGCCACCCGGAGCAGACTTTTGTCAGGACTTTTTTTGTCCCTGTTGAAGAGCAGGGCCACTTTTCTCCCCTGAAAACCGCCTGGTTACTGATTGGATAGATCGCTAAGCAGGATGTGACGTAGTACTCTACACGACAACAACACGCCATTTGTAAAAGCGGGCGAAACAGTGTTCCCAACTTAGCGACTTTGTTGCTATATTTAGCAACTTTTCAGACCCCCTTAGCGACTATTTTCCAAGAAAGCGACTGGCAACAAATCTAGCGACTTTTTCTGTTGTTATTGGAGACTCTTTCTTACTCTTCTTAACAAGTCGCGGGCCGGCGGCTTGTTAAGAAGAGTAAGAAAGAGTCGAATCGGCACATTCCTCCTGCAGCAGTCTCTCCCAGCTGCAGAGCCGGAGGGGATGTTAACGCCTTAGCGTCCAGTCTGCAAATTGCTAAAAGGCTAACAGTTAGCTCTGTAGCAGTACAGTGTGTATGTGCTAACAGGCTAACAGTTAGCTCTGTAGCAGTACAGTGTGTATGTGCTAACAGGCTAACAGTTAGCTCTGTAGCAGTACAGTGTGTATGTGCTAACAGGCTAACAGTTAGCTCTGTAGCAGTACAGTGTGTATGTGCTAACAGGCTAACAGTTAGCTCTGTAGCAGTACAGTGTGTATGTGCTAACAGACTAACAGTTAGCTCTGTAGCAGTACAGTGTGTATGTGCTAACAGGCTAACAGTTAGCTCTGTAGCAGTACAGTGTGTATGTGCTAACAGGTTAACAGTTAGCTCTGTAGCAGTACAGTGTGTATGTGCTAACAGGCTAACAGTTAGCTCTGTAGCAGTACAGTGCGTATGTGCTAACAGGCTAACAGTTAGCTCTGTAGCAGTACAGTGTGTATGTGCTAACAGGCTAACAGTTAGCTCTGTAGCAGTACAGTGTGTATGTGCTAACAGGCTAACAGTTAGCTCTGTAGCAGTACAGTGTGTATGTGCTAACAGGCTAACAGTTAGCTCTGTAGCAGTACAGTGTGTATGTGCTAACAGGCTAACAGTTAGCTCTGTAGCAGTACAGTGTGTATGTGCTGCTGCTGCAGGAGGTGTTCACTTAGTGATCTCTGTTTGTTCACAACAAGCACCGGACACTCTGTGCACAGTTAGTGATGCTGTTAATTCACCATCACTATGTTTATGATCAGCAGAGAAGCTGTGCATAATTAGCCATGCTGCTTTGTTTATGATCAGCTGCTGACGTTGTGCACAGTTAGCGACGGCGGCCACAGTTGCGTCTCCCGTGGCTAATCCGTTGCATATGTGTATGTGAAAACCATACGTCACCTCCAGAGTCTCTAAATCCTGGGCTGAGACTTTCCCGGTGGCCACTCTTCCCCCTAGTGGAAACGCGGCTAAAGTCCACTTAAGGTGGGCGGGAGGACTTGTGGCAGGGTGGGGGTTCAATCCCTGAAATTTGATTGTCCTGTATATTGCAGTGAACACAGAGACTCATTGGGGAGGTACAATATGATTCTCTCAACTGACGATCCATTTACACAGACACTCAAGAACAGGTCAATCACAACAATGTAACATTCTAGCTCTAGTCTGAACCGAGCATCAGAAGTGAAAGTAGGCCTGTTTCTGTTTCTGTGCTGTTTCTCCAGCCTTCTTGGATGAAAGATGCGATGATTCCTTTGGCTGTCTGGCAAAAGACACAAAATGACCGAAAAAACTAAATTACTTAAAAAAAGACACCAAATGACCCCAAAAGACACAAAATGACGAAAAAAAGACAAAGAACTACCAAAACAGGCACAAAATTATTAAAAAAGACTTTTTTTTAATAAGACACAAAATGACAGAAAAAAACTAAATTACTTAAAAAAGACACAAAATGACCCAAAAAGACACAAAATGACCAAAAAAAGACACAAAATTACCAAAAAAACACAAAATTACCAAAAAAGACATAGAATTACCAAAAAGACACAAAATTATAAAAAAAGACACCTTTTTTTAATAGACACAAAATTACTAAATTACTTAAATAAGACACAAAATGACCCAAAAAGACACAAAATTACTAAAAAAAGACACAATTAGTTAAAAAAAAGACACAAAATGACCCAAAAAAAGACACTGAATTACTAAAAAAAGACACAAAATTATTTTAAATAGACACAAAATTACCAAAAAATAGTAATTAAAGGGACCTTGAACACCCAACATGGTAAAGTGCCGTTCATATAAAACTCACATTAAATTTCACATCAAGGTGAGGGCCACAAAACATCGTCAAGAGGGCCGCAATTGGCCAGCGGGCCACAAGTTTGAGACCCCTGCTTTACACAGACGCTTAAACAACAGTTCAATCACAACAATGTAACATTATAGTCTGAACCGAGCATCAGAAGAGAAAGTAGGCCTGTTTCTGTTTCTGTGCTGTTTCTCCAGCCTTCTTGATGAAAGATGATTCCTTTGGCTGTCTGGCAAGAATCAAAGATACTTCTCCCTCCACATCTGGCAGCGTCTGCTGTTTTCCTGTTCATCATCTTAAATTGGCAACGGATGAGCACAGTTGGTCAGGGCTATTTCCATCCAGTCCAGAGTCTGTTTATCTGTACGTCTAGAACAACTTAGTCCCCAGAAAGCCAGAGAAGCTGCAGCGATGTTCCTTATTACATATTCCCCCTGAAGAACTCCACCACTATGTTCACTGAAAACTCTGGCTCCTGAGACACACTGACTGACTCTCACTCTCTCACAAACAACATGACTCCTGGATCCCCAAACCTGAGCAGAATACCAAGAAGGGAGGAGATCCACATGATGGAATACGGTTACTGCCATTTTATTTGACAGATTTAAAAAGACACAAAATTACCCCCCAAAAAAAGACACAAAATTATCAAAATAAAGACATAAAATAAAAAAAAAGACACAAAATTACCCAAAAAAGACACAAAATTACCAAAAAAAAGACACAAAATTACCAAAAAAAAGACACAAAATTACAAAAAATACACAAAATTACAAAAAAAGACACAATTACCAAAATAAGACACAAAATTACCAAAAAAAGACGCAAAATTACCAAAAATACACAGAATTACAAAAAAAGACACAATTACCAAAATAAGACACAAAATGACCAAAAAGAGACACAAAATTACCAAAAAGACACAAAATTACCAAAAAAGACACAATATTACCCAAATAAAGACACAAAATTACCAAAAAAGAGACACAAAATTACCAAAAAAAGACACAAAATTACCAAAAAAGAGACACAAAATTACTAAAAAAAAGACACGAAATTACCAAAAAAAAGACACAAAATTACCAAAAAAGAGACACAAAATTACTAAAAAAAGACACAAAATGACAAAAAAAAAGACACAAAATTACTAAAAAAAAGACACGGAATTACAAAAAAAAGACACAAAATTACAAAAAAAAAAGACACAAAATTACAAAAAAAGACACAAAATTACTTAAAAAAGACACAAAATTACCAAAACAGACACAAAATGACAGAAAAAAACTAAATTACTTAAAAAAGACACAAAATTACCAAAAAAAGACACAAAATTACCAAAACTGAGTGACAGACTGACTGACTCTCACTCTCTCACAAACAACATGACTCCTGGATTTCCAAACCTGAGCAGAAGACCAAGAAGGGAGGAGATCCACATGATGGAATACGGTTACTGCCATTTTATTTGACAGATTTAAAAAGCGTCCTGTAACTATTGCAAAGTATGATTAGAAGGCTTTAAAATCTTGAGATTTGTAAAGAAATCTTCCATAAACACATGGGATGTAACAAGTACTTCCAGCTTCACCTACATGAGCTTAAACACATCTTGGCAAAATAGAATATTATCTTAAATTACACTGTTTCCGTCCCAATAAGCTTCACAGTAAATAATGATTTTCCCACTTGCCTCTGTTTGACTCAGTTAAATCTGTCCTGTCTGAATGTAATGTGATATGCATTATCAATTTGCTGCTCAGGAACATTGAGGTGCTTATTGAAGTTTAGGTGCAACAGCACCACCCTCTGGCCAGCCGCAGGTACTGCAGGTGGTCTCAGGGCTCCATGCATGACTCATAAAGCAGATTATGCATTCAGGATATGTGTCATCTGAGGAATATGGGGGGGGAAGTAGCAGTAATATTACTAATAATTGAAAGTGTTGAGTGTGGAGGCTTTGGCCTGTCCGTCAATCACATCTAGAAAAGTGAATCTGGGATGTTGGAGGTGTTTTTGACTGTTGGCTGAAAAAGTTTGGCACTGTAAGATTCAGATGAGAAAATGAAGTGAATAGAAAGAGTTTTCTGCTAGTAGAAGACATGATGACGCACGCTAAAGAGGAAGTTTCACTGGTTTGATGAACAGATCTGACAATAATCCTCAACAAACCCTCCAGCCCAGGGGTCTCAAACTCGTGGCCCTCGTGGCGATATTTTGTGGCCCCCACCTTGATATGAAAGTTTAATGTGAGTTTTATATGAATGGCACTTTACCGTGTTGTGTGTTGAAGGTCCCTTTAATTACTGTTTTTGGTAATTGTGTGTCTCTTTTAATAATTTTGTCTCTTTTTTTGTGGTAATTTTGTGTCTTTTTAAGATAATTTTGTCTTTTTCTTAATAACTTTGTGTCTTTTTTTGGTAATTCTGTGTCTTTTTAAAGTTATTTTGTGTCTAATAATTTTGTCTTTTTTGGTAATTCTGTGTATTTTTTGGTCGTTTTGTGTCTTTTTTTAAAGTACTTTATTTTTTCAGTCATTTTGTGTCTTTTTTGGTCATTTTGTGTCTTTTTCTAACAATTTTGTGTCTTTTTTAATATTTTTGTCTTTTTTGGTTATTCTGTTTCTTTTTTGGTAATTTTGTGTCTTTTTGGTAATTTTGTGTCTTTTTAAAATAATTTAGTCTTTTTTTAATAAATTTGTGTCTTTTTTTGTAATTCTGTGTATTTTTTGGTCATTTTGTGTCTTTTTTTAAAGTAATTTACCATTTTTTTAGTAATTTTGTGTCCTTTTTTGGTAATTTTGTGTGTCTTCAAAAAAACCTTTTTAAAAAAAATTTTTTTGTCTTTTTTGGTAATTCTGTGTATTTTTTGGTCATTTTATATCTTTTTTAAGTAATTTAGCTTTTTTTCCAGTCATTTTGTGTCCTTTTTGGTCATTGTGTGTCTCGTTTTTTAAGTAATTTAGGTTTTTTTTCTCTTCTGCTCCAACCCGTCTCCTGAGAGCATGGACGGGACATCAGGAGTCTCTGAAATCATTTTGTTTCTCTTTATAGCTTCTCTTATAGTCTTTATAGTTTTTTTGTCTCTCTGTAATGTCTTGTGTCTCTTTGAGAGAATTTTGAGTCTCTTTGTAGTCATTTGTCCCCATTTTAGTTCATTTTGTGGCTCTTTGAGGGAATATTGTCTCTTTTTTTGGGTTGCTTTGTGTCTCTGTAGTACAGGGATGGGCAACTGGAGGCCCGGGGGCCGCATACGGCCCGCACCCTCACCTGAAGTGGCCCTCAGTACAACTACATGCATTTGAGCATGAAATCTTAAAAGTGCAGTGTAAAAATACACAAAATTACTTCTTAAAATTAATTTTGATCTGCTGTTCTTGCACTGAAAAAAAGAAATCTTTTGTATTCCTATTTATACTGTTATACATGCATTAGAGCATGAAATATGTTACTGCACTGTAAATAAATAGACACAAAATAAACAAAAATACACAAAATGAACAAAAAAGACACAAAATGACCAAAAAAGACACAAAATGAACAAAAAAAGACACAAAATGAACAAAAAAGACACAAAATGACAAAAAAGGCACAAAATGAACAAAAAAAGACTCAAAATGAACAAAAAAAAAACACAAAATGAACAAAAAAGAAACAAAAAGACAAAAACAAGCCAGAAAATCCCCCTAATGTTGCCCTATGGAAAGGCTAGAGTGATGCCATCATCCAAAAATACACAAAACTAACATAAAAAGACACAAAATGACCAAAAACATGAAATCTTAAAAGTGCAGTATAAAAATGCAGAAAATTACTTCTTGTAATTAATATTGGTCTGCTGTTCTTGCACGTAAAAAAAAAGAAATCACAGTAAGTGGTTATTTTTTATTTGCTTCAAACCTTTTGTATTCCTATTTATACTGTTAAACATGCATTTAAGAATGAAATATGTTAAGTTACTGCACTGTAAACATATTTAATAAAATGTCAGTTTCATCATATCTGGTTAGTGCACGCTCCTATATGTGGCCCTGTGGTAGTGGACATGAAACATTGTGGCCCCCTGCAGCATTTAAGTTGCCCATCCCTGCTGTAGTAATTCTGGCTGTTGTTTTTTTCATCTTTGTAGTCATTTGTTTCTTTTTTTGGATCATTCTGTGTCTTTTGGAGAAGATCTTTAACTCTTAGAGATCATTTTATGTCTTTTTCACTTGCTTTGTGTCTCTTTGTGGTTGTTTTGAATCTCAGAGTAGTAGTTTTGTGTTTCTTTGTGTTTTTTTCTGTCTCTTTGTAGTGGGTTGTCTCTTGTGGAATTCTTATGTGTGCTTTTGATCATTTTATGTCTATTTGTGGTCATTTTGTCTCTGAAATCATTTTGTTTCTCTTTATAGCTTCTCTTTATATAGTCTTTCTAGTTTTTTGTCTCTCTGTAACAGCTTGTGTCTCTTTGAGAGAATTTTGAGTCTCTTTGTAGTCATTTGTCCCCATTGTAGTTCATTTTGTGGCTCTTTGAGGGAATTTTGGGTCTTATTTTTCTATCTTTGTAGTAATTCTGGTTGTTTTTTTGCATCTTTGTAATCATTTGTCTTTTTTTGGATTATTCTGTGTCTCTTGGAGAGCAACTTTTGTTCTTTTTGCTTTGTGTCTCTGTGGTTGCTTTGCATGTTTTTGTAGTCGTTTTGAGTCTCAGTGTAGTAGTTTTGTGTCTCTTTGTAGTGGGTTGTCTCTTGTGGAATTCTTGTGTCCTTTCGATCATCTTTTGTCTATTTGTAGTTATTTTGTCTTTGTGTGGTTGATTTTTTTCAGGCAATTTCCCAATTTTCTGTCTTTTTCACTTGCTTTGTGTCTCTCTGTAGTCATTTCATGTCTCTCTGTGCCTGTTTGAGGACGTTTACTGACTTATTGTGGTAGTTTTGAGTCTTTGTTTCAGTTTTTTGTTGCTTTTTGCACTGGGTCATCTCATGGAATTTTTAGTGTCCTTTTCGTGTCCTTTAGATCATTTTGTGTCTCCTTGTGGTTGCTTTGCATGTCATTGTAGTTGTTTTGAGTCTATATGAACATTTTCAGGTCATTTGTGTCATTGTGCCTCATTCTAGTAGTTTTGTGTGTCTTTGTGGTTGTTTTGTGTCCCTTTTAGGCCTAAAACGCCTGGAAAAAATGCCTGTAAAACCTCTGGGCGATTTTAAAAGTTTTTCTGGAAATTCAACAGAAGTGTCAACTCTTCCTACTAAATAATACATTTTTCATCCTCTGTAGCAGATAGAAATGAAATTCATCTGTTCTTCCGCCATGATTTATAAGTTCTGGAAAAGTCCCATGGTGCATTGCGACACTCCCACATGTATTCTGATGCATTTCATTGGCCAAGAGACCGAAAATAGGTGGAAAAAAACTACAAATACTACAAATACTACAAAACGACGTATCCACTTTCCCGGCTTTAATGGTAGAAAAACGCAACAGCGCCCCCGGTTTTAATGGTAGAAATGCAGTAATGCTTTCCCGCCCTAAATGGGTTAATAGTGAGTCATGTCTTGTGGAATTCCTATGTGTCCTTTAGGTAGTTTTGTGTCTCTTTTTGTCTGTTTGTCGTCATTTTGTGCATGTGTGGTTGTGTTGTGTCCCTTCTCAGGTCATTTTATCGTCATTTGTCGCCATTTTAGTTGATTTTGTGGCTCTTTGAGGGAATTTTGTGTCTTTTTTTGGTTGCTTTGTGTTTATTTTGCATCTTTGTAGTCATTTGTCTCTTTTTTTGGATCATTTTGTGTCTCTTGGAGAGCAACTTTTCTTCTTTTTCACTTGCTTTGTGTCTCTTTGTTGTTGTTTTGTGTCTCTGTAGTCATTTCATGCCTCTTTGGGCCTGTTTGAGGTCGTTTACTGACTCATTGTGGTAAATTTTGAGTCTTTGTGGTTATTTTTTGTTGCTTTTTGTAGTGGGTCGTCTGGTGGATTTTGTATGTGTCCTTTAGATCATTTTGTGTCTCCTTGTGGTTGCTTTACATGTCTTTGTGGTTGTTTTGTGTCCCTTATTAGTGAGTCATCTCCTGTGTGTCCTTTATGTAATTGTGTGTCTCTAAGGCCCCGTTTACACCAGGACGCTTGCGGGTAAAAACGACAAAATATTTTATCTGAAGTGCCTTTCGTTTAGACGGTGACGGCGTTTTTGGGGCTTAAAGACGCAAAAATGTGAAACCACCCTCCAAAGTGTAAAAGTTAGATCCTCTCCTCCGTAGCGTGTCGTCTACACTGACAAGACACAAAACTCTGATCTGATCTGCTCACGTCACGTATGTGTTTACGTCACATACATGCTCCAGGACAGGAAATAAAGAAACGTGGGATTATTTCCATGGTGGGACCTTCAAGCTGCTCTGGCAGCTCTAATAAACTTACAGGAGTCTTTCCACCAAATGTCCAGGATATGTACAGATAGTATTAGTGAACAGAGAAGGATCTGGAATTACCTCCATCACATTCTGGATGCAGCGATTGGTGGGAGGAGCCAGACGGCTGTGAACGAGACCTGGGAGATCTAGTGATGGAGGAGAACTTTGTGGAAGGAGTAGCTGATGAAAATGTGTGGCGTGAAAACTTCCACATGGCCAGAGATGCTCTTATGGCTTTAAGTGATGCCGCCTGGCTGCATACAATCACATTCACACACTTTAGATCACCGTATCAGCAGATTTCCTCCTGAAAACGCTCGTCTAAACCAGGAATAAAAAGTGAAGACGCGTCTTCTGTTCAGACCGTCATCATGTAAACGGAGCCTATGTGTGTCTCTTTGTGTCTGTGTGAAGTCATTTTGTGCCTGTGTTGTTGTTTTCTGTCCCTTTTCAGGTCATTTTTTGTCATTTCCTTGTCGTCATTGTGTTTGTTGCTGCTTTGCCCCCTTTTGTAGGTTGGCTCTCACCCTGGTTGTCTCATTAAATAAAATTCTATTTGTGATGTCTAGGTAGGCCCCTGACCCTCCGGCCCCTGGGCTTGGACCCAGTAGGCCCCGTTCAGTAATCCATCCATGCCTCAGTAACATCATGTCAACAGTCCCTCCCATACACACCACACACACACACACAGATACACATCTGACTCTCCTGTCTGTCAGCTCACCGCTGGGGTTGCCACAGACACGCTCTGACATCACAATTACAGCGAGAACGCCCCCGGCGCCGCACGGTCATCCATCACATCACCCCCCCCCAACACACACAGCAGGAGCGCTAAGGAGAGAGAGAGAGCAGAGAGGGAGCATCTTCATGCATGCTAAGATGCTAAGATGCTAAGAGGGAAGGATCAACTCCTGGCAGCTCCACAGAGCGTCTTGATACAGTGGCGGTCTAGACCAGTTACTGTGGAGGCCAAGGAGGGCCGGTTTTAATCAGAGGGGCACATGTGGAAGTAAATCAGTCATCGGAGTTTGAAATAAAAAAGACGTTGAATTTCTAGCACTGAATATTTATGCAATGAAATGATGTATCTGAATGTTTTTCAACTTAAAAATTTCAACCGCAAAAAATTCAACTGCAAAAAATGTTACCGCAGAAAATGTAACCGCAAAAAATTCAACCGCAAAAAATGTTACCGCAAAAAATTCAACCACAAAAAATGTAACCGCAAAAAATTCAACGCAAAAAATGTAACTGCAAAAAATTCAACGCAAAAAATGTAACCGCAAAAAATTCAACCGCAAAAAATGTAACCGCAAAAAATTCAACCGCATTTTATTTTGAAAGTGCACTACAGTGAGAATTATCTTTTTTATATATTCACAAGCTTTTATTGCACAATTAACCCTTTGGAGTTTGGGGCTATTTTCATTCTGTCTGTATAGACCACTAATCGTTTTTTTTTTCAGCACAGCCTGACCTATATGACCTGTATCTGAATGTTTTTCAACTTTAAAAATTCAACCGCAAAAAATTTAACCGCAAAAAAGTTTACCACAAAAAATGTAACCGCAAAAAATGTAACCACAAAAAATTTTACCGCAAAAAATTTTAACGCAAAAAATTTAACTGCAAAAAATTCAACCACATTTTATTTTGAAAGTGCACTACAGTGAGAATTATCTTTTTTTATATATTCACAAGCTTTTATTGCAAAATTAACCCTTTGGAGTTTGGGGCTATTTTCATTCTGTCTGTATAGACCACTCATCGTTTTTTTTTTCAGCACAGCCTGACCTATATGACCTGATCATTTTTTCATTTTGACTTACTGGATCAACATAACACACAAAACACACAAAAAACACACAAGAAAATACAAAAAACACACATAAAGCACACACAAAAACCCACAAAATATGACAAAAAGCACAAATAAAAACACACAAAAACACATAAAAAACCCTACAAAAAAATTACAAAAAACACACAAAAAAATACAAAAACACACACACACAAAACGCACAACAAAATACAAAAAACATAAAAATACACAAATTACACAATTACAAAAACATTAAGCATAAAAGATTACATTAAAATGCTGAATGCACACTGAAGAATTTGAAAATATCTGCAAAAAAAGGGAAAAGAACACTTTACACTTGGTCAAGGTGTTTTTTTTTTTTACTTTTGCTGAAAAAGAGTCCATCCATCCATTTTCCTCCACTTATCCGGGGCCGGGTCGCGGGGGCAGCAGGATAAGCAGGGCATTCCAGACGTCCCTCTCCCCAGCCACAACGTCCAGTAGACAAAATGACAAAAAGAGTAGACACACTAAATTGGACATGGAAACTTCTGGAAATGCCAGAAGTTTAGAGCGAAGCTGACAGCAGGGCCCCATGCTGCTTCGTTGTTACATTGTGACATCATGAAGAAGTCTTCTTAGACTCCAGAGCGTTAAACTATTATCCAATGTACACATTCTGGGTTCCTTTTGTGTAGAAAAAATGGGTAAGAATTGTTCCGTCGTCCAGCGTTATGAATTATTTTATTTTTAACTTGACACAGGGGCCACAGCAGGAGCCAGGGGGTTCTCCACAGGGGCAGGGGCCCCTGTAGTTCCCTGTGTAGAACCGCCACTGTCTTGACAAAATACATTTTCAGCCTCAATTGGGCAGCGGCAGACATTATTCTGCTCCTCTTGAGTGGATTTTCCTCAGAGATAAAAGAACAATATGCTCCTTTTTCTACCTTTTTTTCCCCTTTTTCTGTTTTGAAAAAATATTATCGCTATCTCCACTTGCTAATACCCCCCCAGTGAGTCCTCAGTCATGCCACAGAGATGTGGATAACGTCCTGAGTATCAAGGAAGATGCCCTTCTGCGGGGCCCCTGGCACTCAGCAGGCGGGCGGCCCCGTGATTCTGATCTCATCAGGCGAGCACGTCCGCCTCCATTAGTCTCTGGCATTGTGCTGGAAATTGCTCTGACTTGTCGGGTGATTACCTCAAATGAACAATTAGGCGGCTGGCTGTCACAATAACTTGCTCCCCGTCTGTGAATTGGCTCGCCGGTTTTAACGGCTGCTGCCGCCATCAAGGTGCTCCAAATAAATGATCCACTCTGGAGGGGAAATGTCAGCTCATAGCCTCATAATGAATCGGTGCGCAACATCTAGTCACATGCACTGTAACGGGATGATGAAGGAGATAATGCTGCTGCCGGGGGATGAATGCATCGGAGAGGAGGTTTCAGATCGAGCATGAGGAGATCATGGGGAATGCATTTTTGGTTGTAAAAGGTAGATTTGAGTGGAAAATATGTCATGCATCAGAGTCTTGAGGAGAGTTTGTATGGAAGCCTAAACTGTATATAAATAAATAACGTCACCAGTTGGTTCGTGACTCGTTGGAAGCATCAGCGTCACACTCGTCGCCATTTATTTTAGATAATATCACCTGTGTGACTTCAAGCTCCTCTTGCAAGATATACTTTTTGGTTTTAAAATGAGTCACATTTCAATCGAAAAATATTATTTAATTAATCTTATTATAATCCTTGCATCCATAAATGTAAATTTGCCAAAGTGAAACCTTTTATTTTGTGTTTTTATGAAAGAACTGAACATGTACGTCAAGTCAATATCTAATGGTAAAAACGAGAAAGCTATCAAAACTGTGAGATTATGCTCCCACTTCACTATTTTTGATTCAATTTAATTTGTCTTTGCTTGTGACCCCTGGCAATTTCTATTTTATTTCTCCTTGGAGTGTCTGTTAGTCCAACCAAACACTGAACAAGACATTTACTGAACAAAACGTTCAAATAAACTGTCATTAAGTGAAAATACAGTGAAAGGGTCAAAGTTATGAGACCAAACCGCTAAACGTCCTCTTTTCTATCTATATAACGTTATATATAACTTTATTGACACGTTGCCGTGGATACGCATTGCTCTGCTTCTCTCCTGGTGACGGCTCTCCTTTTTAGTGACCTGTCAATCAAAGGTAGCCCCGCCCCAAATCATACGATTCTTTATCTTATTTTCTTCTAAATGGGGCCATTATTAGAACGATCAATATCAAATTGTCTTGAAGAAGATTTTTACTATTCATTGAGACCATAGTGTTGTCGTAAAAAAAAATTCTGAAGTAATAAATCAAGTGAGAAGTTTTCTCATTTTGCATTGAACTGAATGGACACTTTTTTTGCAGCCACACTTAGCGCCCCCTGCTGGAATTTTCATCAGAATGCAGCTTAAGGCACTTCCTGGTTTGCCTCCCTGCTCAGACACGGAGGTTGCTGCCTGGTCTGCAGCCGTACAGTACAACCCAACTTCAATTAATCCAAGCTATACCTTTTGAAATCAATGAAGTTAATTCCCCTTTAATAATCTGACTACATTTTGTTGACTATAGATGAGTTTATGATGCAAGAAAAAGCCGAAATGTATTCATCTTTGGCCTCTTTTTTGCAGTTCCAGTTCACACTCCAGTTCTTTCTGTAATATCTTATAACTTTAAAAAATAAAAAAGGAGTTGCTTTAGTCACAGGATTCAGAAGAATAATTCCCATGACACCACATCAAAAATGTATTCCACACATGGAGGCTGATATCAGCATGCTGAGGTAGTTGAGTGGCGTCAAGCTGAACCTGATGAAGCCTGTGGGGCGAAAAGTGACTTGCACTTATTGTTCGATGAACACGGACCTCAGCATGAAATATTTAGCAGATGGAAGTAGGAGACTTATTTCAAGTAATATTTCAAGCAATAATGCCAGAAATGCAAGTATCTGATGCATACTACAACCAATACTATTTAAAATGTTTAATCTAATAACTGTTATTACTCTTATTTTTTTGTTTTAATACATTTTCATTATTAATAATTTTATTTATTTATCAAAATTTTTTCTCCTTTTTAAAAATGTTTTTTTTTGCATTGCCGATTTTTCAAGCAAGAATGCATCTAAACACTACAACCTGTTTATTTTAACTTTTTTTCTTGTTATTACTGTAAGTATATATCATTATTATTATTATTATTATTATTCGTAGTAATAGTAGTATTTATTTGATTATTTTATTTATTTATATTAATATTTTTTTTTTCTTTTTTTTTTTGTTTTATTAATTCTGATTATATTAATAATTTAATTTATTTATCTACATTTTTCCTCCTTTTTAAAAATGTTTTATGCATTGCGAATTTTTTCAAGCAAGAATGCATCTAAACACTACAATCTGTTTATTTTAACAATTCTTTTCTTATTGTTATTACTGTAAGAATTTTTCATTGTATTTATTGTCATTATTACTATTATTATTATTATTAGTAGTAGTAGTAGTAGTATTTATTCAATTATTTTATTAAATTACATTTTTTTCTTATTGTTTTGTTTTATTAATTCTGATTATATTAATAATTTTATTTATTTATCTACATTTTTCCTCCTTTTTAAAAATGTTTTTTGCATTGCCGATTTTTTCAAGCAAGAATGCATCTAAACACTACAATCTGTTTATTTTAACAATTCTTTTCTTATTGTTATTACTGTAAGAATTTTTCATTGTATTTATTGTCATTATTACTATTATTATTATTATTATTATTATTTATTTTTATTAGTCATTCTTTTTTTTCACATCAAGCCAGAATGTGACATTCAAGTAATTGATGTAAAATTTCACCCATTTTTATTTGCATTTTGCATTTATTTAATCATGATTATTTTTATTTGTATCTTTCACCTTATGTTCCTCCCATGAAAATATTTGAAAAAAAAGCCAAATATTTGATGGTTCCAGTTTCTCAGCAGTTTTGGAAGGTTTAAGTGATGCATTCTCCTCGACACGTAAACTTTGTTGAAGTAAATCCATAGAGACACAGTCAGTGATGACAACTTGCATGAGTTGTTTGTTTGGCTGTTCTGTATTCATCACTTAGTTTCCCCGTGGCCTCCACAATGCCCCAGCTCAGAATTGGGAACAAATCTAGTCTGCTCCGATTGGTCTCAGCCACGGTGGGCAAGTCATCAGAAGCAGCAGCCATTGGTTCCGGACTCACGTCTATGAGCTTCAGACATCTACCACAATGTAATCTTATATGTGGGTGTGTGGTTTATCTGGATACCTCTCAGGAAAGTTGAGGAGAGCCCCCGCAAGGAAATCCTGCATCAGTGCCGAGCAGATTACCGATCAGAGCGTGACCAATGTCAGAAAGCGCAGAGCGGAGTAATGCGGCCTAATGGCGAGACAAGCCAGGGACTCTTTAATGGTAATGAATACACAATGTGAGCCCAAGGCGGGATGAGAAGGAGGGTGATGGCGGTGGCGGTGGCGGTGGCGGGGGGGGGGCTGGAGTCGTGACCAGACTGGTGAGGAGGGAGAGATAACCACAGTGTGTGGGAAAGGAGAGGAAGGTTTACTCTGTTTGTTTAGGTGGGTTGACAAAGTAAAAGAAACACTTTGCACAGTGAATCCTGGAGTGTTTGCTAGTTTAGCTGGTGTAGCAGTTGTGTGCACTGGGATGTAATGCGGAAAGAAGAAAAAGCTGAAAACTTGGTAATGATAATGTGCAAAAATGTAGGAAAACTTTCATTTCTAAGTTTCTACTTGACCTTGAATCTTACCTCAAGATCCAGTTAGTAGTGCCGTAGACCTGCACTCTTTATAATAGCCAGCAGGGGCGACTCCGACTGTATAGAAGTCTATGAGAAAATGACCATAGTTCTCACTTAATTTATTACCTCAGTTAATGTTTTGCAGATGAGTTTAAGGTCTCAATCGGTAGTTATGAGTCTTCTTTAACACAGCATGATGTTCATTTTGTAAATTTTACTCCCATTTAGAGTCAAATAGACCTTAATGTATGTTCATCTTTCTTTGCATCTTGCTAGACAAGCTAGTTAGCTAACACTCCAGTTAGTAACTGCTCTTTATCAGCTCCTGGTCTGAAAGTGAAGCCAATGCAGAAGTGCCTTAGACCTGTTTTCTTTCTAATAGACAGCAGGAGGCGACTCCACTGTCGTCCAACTGTATAGAAGTCTATGAGAAAATGACCATAGTTCTCACTTGATTTATTACCTCAATAAACATTGTGCAGATGAGTTTAAGGTCTTAATCGGTAGTTACGAGTCTTCTTTAACACAACATGATGTTCATTTTGTAAATTTTAGTCCCATTTAGAGTAAAATAGACCTTAATGTATGTTCATCTTTCTTTGCAACTTGCTAAACAAGCTAGCTTGTAATGTCAGGACATGTCAGGGACGGTGTCAGTTATCGCTTATCACATGCATTGTGGATTCTCAAAATAAACGTCCCAGGGTATAAAACCCCTTGATTAAGGTATAGAAAAGAGAACAGGGTTTGGCAACTATAGTATATAACCTCCATATAACATAAACACCAGTCTGACCCATCCACCTCAACCTTGCTTAGAACATCTAATAATGACGTTGTCACTCCAATCTCCAGAGATACAACATGGTAACAGCCAAACTAAAAGCTTCAAAGTGGTAGTAGATGGTTCTTTAATGGTTAATGGTGGTGACTCAGTGGTTCCTCTGTCCACTCAGACTATGCACTAGACTGAGAATCAGCGCACACAGAATTGGCTGTAAAGGAAACCAATATTTTGCATATTCAAACCCTTTTACTCAAAATCACTCACTTTACATTTTCCTTTTCCAAGGCAAGATATTTACATATTCCAAATGTGTTTTTCTGCTTTCCAGGCAGCGACTCTCTAAAATCAAATTCCAGAGCCTTGAAACTTACTAGAGAGATATACTGTGAGTCATCATGTTGAACATTATGTCTGCACATAAGTTGTGTGATGACGCTGCTTCTGCTGCTGCTGCAAGTACAGACTGATATGAAAAGAAGACACTGCATTACCATTTTGTCCCTTTAACAATAATACAAAAAGACATACATCTTCAGCAAGTTTCATATCTTGACAAGTTGATTTTCATACAATATGTGAATCCGACAAAAAGCTGTGGCCACTGGGGAAGTACTGAAAATAAATTCACAGTTTCAAAGGCAGTGATATGCGTTGGAAAATGCTCAACTGTAAGTACCCGAGACTTGTAGTCAATAGATCTTTTTAAGGCAGATAGTCTAACTAGGGCTGGGCAATATGGCCAAAATTGTCATATCAGCTGATATCGATTATTGACCCTAAAATAAGCAGAACTGTCATTCCCTTAACTGCTGGTTCCTATTTCCGGCGCTGCTGGTTGGGAAAAATTCCGGTTTGAGTTGGCTTTTCCAGGTCACTGTTATCACTCCGCATGTTGATGTGGTTGTGTTTTTTTAGTAGTAGGTCACAGCAGTAAGCTTGTCCCAATAATTACAATATTGAAATGAAAGGTCAGCAAAAGTTATTGAGGTCATGTCCATATATTGTACGATATCACCCATCGTGTTTACATGTGTACATTAGAATGTTATTAACATTTTAGCTAACACGATACCATAAAATCAGTAGGTTTTTATCACCATTGTAAGACTTGGGCATAGTGACTCAGCGAACAAACAAAGCAAAACTATTTTTGCTTTGATTTCTTGTGTCCTCTCCTCTGCCCTCTGTGTTAGAGTTTCACCGCGGGCGGGGCTCAGGCAACTCCTGCACACATTTCTCCATTTTCACTCCCAACAACACTTTCTCACGGACCATGGCATGTTATTCAGAGCAAAAGGCACCCTTTAGCATGTGTATGAGACACACCAGGCTTTCCAGAGACTGTAATGTAAACCAATCTGCGTTATTATTCGACACTTATAATAAAGGCCGTGAAAACAACATTTTAACATTTTAGCCAACACGATACCATAAAATCAGTAGGTTTTTATCGTCATTGTAAGACTTGGGCATAGTGACTCAGCGTTTTCTTACAGCACCTGAGCAGAAAGAACAAAGCAAAACTATTTTTGGTTTATTTCTTGTGTCCTCTCCTCTGCCCTCTGTGTCAGAGTTTCACTGCGGGCGGGGCTTAGGCAACTCCTGCACACATTTATCCATTTTCACTCCCAGCAAAACTTTCTCTCAGACCTTGGCATGTTATTCAGAGCAAAAGGCACCCTTTAGCATGTGTATGAGACCCACCAGGCTTTCCAGAGACTGTAATGTAAACCAGTCTGCGTTATTATTCGACACTTATAGTAAAGGCCGTGAAATCAAGAGCGTGAGGGACCGCTCAGGGTCAAACAAACCCTGGACTTCCACCCAGGAGACAGGTGTTTGTGCGCCCTGTGGAAGCATGAATCAGTGTTGGTATTCAGAGTCAACCAAGGCTTGAAATTACACCAGCCTTTTATTATATCTGACATTTATTCATCTTCTTAAAACTCAACTCTTCTCATTGGCTTTTAACACCATGTAGAGTGTTGATTTTAGGATTTTAGGATTTTTTTTAATTTTTTTTATACATCCATATTTTATTTATGCGCCCAGTACATCTTAAATTTTATTTAATTTATTTTATTCTATTTTTTATTTATTTTATCTTATTGTATTTTACTGTTTTCTACATCTCTTTGTATTGTGTTATCTATTTATTGTTGTGCAGCACTTCGGAAACCTTGTGTTTGCTAAAATTGTGCTCTATAAATAAAGTGGATTGGATTGGATATGTTATATTTCTATTGGGGAAAATGATCTCACAAAAACTAGTGATTTTGTTTTATTTATTTGTTTTGTTTTGTTTTGTTTTTATTTGTCGCCCAGCCCTTCTGCACTATGTAGCTAATTTTGTTTAACATTGACTCCAAAATGAATCAAACCAAAAGATGTAATGCAGGCACGTCTAAAGTTGATCTATAAATAGCTTTTCAAGGCCTAGTGAACAGAGAAAAGAATGAAGGGAGGTAGAGATGTAGAGAGAGTCGCTGCAGCTGTGACTGTCTTGTAGTATTTCTCATTTACTGTCCCGGTCTGTTGTGTGCACAGCATTTCTCTCCCCATGTGATCATTCTCAGCCTGTGTGTAACAAAGGCTTCCTTCGGCGGCAGGACCAATAAAAACGAGAATTAAACATGATCAGAGCGGCTCTTCACCTTCCTCACATCCTCCTGTGGAAGCCCACAGAGACTCTCTATATGGCTGACTTTCAGTGACTTTCTCCGTCTTTATCTTCCTCTCTTTTCACTTATCTTCAGGCCATTTTGTTGGCATTTCTATTAGTGAGCTTGATTGTGGCTATCAGAGTGAAGCTGGTGGCCATGTAGTGAAGTCACAGCAACAATAAAGGAAAGCAGGAAATACAGTCAAGAAATTGTTTGTCCAAAACCATTTTTTCAGTGGTTCCAGTATGTGAATGATATTACTTGTATTATTGCTGTTCAGGTTGGAGTCTTGTATTATACTGCTGTGGATAGCAAGTCTATGGAAGCCCATTTATGCCAAGAAAAAAATTAATACACATTTTAAAAATATGTCACAATGAACAGATATTAAGAAAGTTAAAATTGTTTTACAATCGTTGTTTTAAATATGACGATTGCCGTTTTGAACAGGTTAATGCTGTAAAACCTTACATTTAACCATAAAAAAACATTTCCTTAATGTTAGGCACCAAAACTACTTCCTTATGGTTGGGGAAAAGAACAGGGTTAAGTAATACCAGTGGAACAAGAACACAGAAAACAAAATAAATGTTCTTCAAGACAATTTGATGTCAAAAATTCTAATAATGGCCCCATTTATAAGAAAATACAAGATGAAGAATCGTAAGATTTAGGGCGTGGCTACCGTCATCAGGAGAAACGCAGAGCAACACGTATCCACGGCAACGTGTCAATAAAGTTAAATATAACGTTACATAGATATAAAAAAGGACATGGTGACTATGTCCATAATTTATATACAGTCTATGGTTTAATTTGCCCCTTTGCCAGCATTGAATGAAAGTCAATGGGAGGCGAACATCCACTAATGTTAACTTTTCTGATGTTTGACCATAACTTGGGGCCAAGAAGTGACTTAATAGCGTGAAATATCAATCCAGTAAATAGGGATTTTGCAGATTGTCCTGTTACATGAGAAAACTTGCAGACATTTCACGGAACGTATGTAAAATTATCTTTCTAAAACCTCCCCTAAGGACTTTTAAAGAATGATAACAGTATATGAACACAATCCGTTTTTATTCTTTTATGTATCATTTTAATCATTGTAAAAGGGGGATTCTGATAAGATAGTGAATACAGAGGGGATCTCAAGAATAAAGAAGGATGAGGAGCCAAGTGCGGTCAACCACACACACACGTCTTAATTATTGGTTGAAGCTGCCAAATCTCTGGTCAAAGAGGCAATTTTGCATCGAAACCTCAGAAAATTGTTTTAGGACAACAATATAGTCTCAATCGCTGGTAAAAAAAATGTTCAAGACAATTTGATGTTAATAGTTCTAATAATGGCCCCATTTAGAAGAAAATAGAAGATAAAGAATCGTAAGATTTAGGGCGGGGCTACCTTTGATTGACAGGTCGCTACCAAGGCGAGCCATCATCAGGAGAGACGCATCCGTATCCACGGCAACGTGTCAATAAAGTTATATATAACGTTACATAGATATAAAAAGGATACGGTGACTGTCCATTATTTATATACAGTCTATGGTTTAATTGGCCCCTTTGCCCGCATTGAATGGAAGTCAATGGGAGGCGAACATCCACTAATGTTAACATGAGCTTGTTTAAATGTTTACATGAGCAAACATGCAGACATTTCACGGAACGTATGTAAAATTATCTTTCTAAAACCTCCCCTAAGGACGATTAAAGAATGATAACAGTATATGAACACATCGGTTTTTATTCTTTTATGTATCATTTTAATCATTGTAAAAGGTGGATTCTGATAAGATAGTGACTACAGAGGGGATCTCATGTGGAAAAAAGGTGTAGACTTTAAACATACAGATCTCTTCAAGACTCTCGTTGCCTTAGGAAATCCATTATTTGGATGATTACCTTCTGCTCATGAAGCAAGGCGCCACGGCGAGCACCAACCGACGGCAGCCAAAACGGACCGGCATTAAAATGCAGCTCAAAGTCCACACAGTCTATTGGATCCTATCAGAAGGTGAAATCTCTCAGCCAAATTGATCTGTTTCAACACACATCCCTAGATTACATTCTACAATAGATTAGAGGACCGTGGGGGGAAAAGGCATTAGCAGATATTCTCTGTTGTCAGCAGAATGGTGAGAGTGGAAACTTCACGCTGACTCTGTTGAAGTCTGCTAGATGATGCTTTAGTCTCTCTCTTAAAATCATAAAAACTCAATTGGTTTTCATGGTTGGGGATAGAAAGAACAACACAGATAAAAGAGTGCTCTATATTGAATTTATAGAAATGTAATCTGTCTCTCTCTCATATTCAGTGGTGGAGATATTAAACAATGCAGCTCAGTCAGACCTGGTATTAATTGTCTTTCGGACCTAAAAAGAATTTAAACCAAACTGAAAATGAACACAATATTTGTGGGGTTGGAAAGGTTATTTTAAAGCACTTATTGAATGCACTGCATCATTTAAAATAAATTAAAAAATACAGAATTTCTTTATCAGGAATACCCCTATTTCAACAGTCTAAAATAATAACCCAAAAAACATAATAAAAATTAAAACAATTGGATAAAAAAATCATAAAATATGAACAATGAATTAAAAAAAAATAACAATTTGCATTAAACAACACTCAGTAATATTAAGGGCCATTCTGAAACCTTGATTGCTTAATATTACAACTGATTACTTTAGCACTTTAGTAGAAAATGCATGCATATGCTAGACCGAGACAGTTCATGTGCTGGCATCCAGATGCTGGATTTTGAGCGTGCTAACAATCTGGATGGTTCTGTTTGTCACGACTTCTGCCAGGCTTTAGTTTTTCATTTGTCTGTTTCCTGTTTTGCCACACTAACTTTCATATCATTTCAGACTCGGCCACTCCCTCCTGCTCTGCGTCACCTGCTGATTTCATTCACCTGGCCTGCCCCACCCCCATACTCACCTGCTCCTCGTCTGCCATCAGTCCCTCAGTATATAAACCGGTCCATTTCCCTCAGTTCTTTGCCAGATTGTCTAGTGTGTGAACCTAGCTCTCCAGCATCCTGTTACCCTGATTCTGATCGTGCTTGCTCGTGTACTGACCTGCCTGTTTTGGACTTTGGACCTCCTTCTGGATTTGTTTGCCACGTGGACTGACTTCCTGGTTTGACCTCTGCTTGTATTAAACGTTTATTCTTCACCTGAACTGTTCCCTGTGTCGTGCTATTGGGTTCTTGCCTGCCATTTTGTGATACCTGACAGTACAATCTGGCCAAAAATGAACCCAGCCGACGTTGAGAAAATCAAGCAGGAAATGGCAGCACAAGCTGCTGCTCTACACCATCATGAGAAACAATTCAGCGCTATGGAGGTGGCTTTCCGGGAATCTTCGGCACGCCACAACCAACATTTGGAGACTCTAAACGATCGGCTCCAGTCAAACGCCAGCGGTTTCACCTCCCACCAGTCCTTCTGTTCCCACTGTCTCGGGTCCAGAACCCCGATGAAGTGCTCTGGAGCGCTTTTCTGGAGCTCCAGGTACCTGCCGCTCTTTTCTGACTTTGTGCAACTTGACTTTTGAGCTTCAGCTTCTCACATATCCCACTGAGACTGTTCCTCCCAAACAAATTTTTTTTCAATTTGCAACATCCATCTCAAATGTGTAAATGGACCTGCACTTTTATAGTGCTTTTATAGTTGCTTTGCGACCACTCAAAGCACTTTACACTACAGACTGCGCTCATTCACCCTTTCACCCACACATTCATACTGGTGGCAGAGGCTACCCTAAACGGTGCCACCTGCCACCATTGGGAATTCATTCACACACCAATGAACGCAGCATCGAGAGCAATTTGGGGTTCAGTATCTTGCCCAAGGATACTTTGACATGTAGGCTGCCATGGTCAGGGATCGAACCACCAACCCTCCGATCAGTGTGCGACCGCTCTACCAACTGAGCCACAGCTGCCCAGAGTCAGAGCCCGGAGAAGTTGGCGGCGTTTCTGGATGTTGTTGATACATGGCTTTCGCTTTGCATGGACAAGTCTTAACTTGCATTTGCAGATGCAGTGACAAACTGCATTTACCAACAAAAACACATAAATATTGAGTCTGTTGACAATTAATTTCTCCATAAATGGCGATAAAAAGTCATGCAAAGTGGCCGTTAATGAAAAAGGCTGCCATCGGTTCTGTTTTAAGGACAGCTACATTATGTTTTATAACAAGCTGCAGGAGACCTACATTTAGTTCATATTGTGCAATGCCTGTTTCCCTGCATTTATATAATAACAGTGAGTCTTGTAGCATGATAATGTAAAGTATATTGAATTCACACAGTGTCTGTCTTTTTTACCTCCATCTATGTACAGTATATGCCCCATTAGCCAGCATCTTGCTGGCTCTTTCTCCTGCATTTTAAAGCTGTAGTTTACTGCCAGCATGCTTGGTCAGGCTTGTGATTCACACAAAATGATGAGGTAAAGGCTTAAACCTGGACAGAAAATATATGGCTCTGAAAATGGATGTGCTATATTTGAGCTGCTTGAAGGGGGCACTTGATTTAACCAGCCAGAAACTTTAACAACCTTAAAGTCCCAGTAAAAGGGAGGTTAAAATGTCTGTAGATTCTGTACTGTGATGCAATTCCTAATAAAACTGAATATTTGAGCAGTGTATGATAACAAAAGATTTAAATCAAGCCTAGCTTTTGATTGGATCGCAAAGAAGTGGGCCACATTGTGGCCAAACAGTGGAATTACATCCATGGGGGGAACGTCACAACCCCCGCGAAATGATTTGTTTTACTTTTAGAATTTGATTCACTGGGTTGAATTACAATTTGAAAGTCTAAAGGAGCTGTACAATGAAATCATTTTATTCCTATTCAAGGTATTAGACCACGAAACAGGAAGTTAGCCAGCTCAGTTAACGGAAGGCTCTCCTTTTTTTGCTCCATCTGCCCCATAGATACAGAAGAGCCATAGAAGATCAGGTATTTTTATGCACGGAAGTCAAAAATGTTTGGCTTCATGCGATTGTGCAACTTTCATAGGAATGAATGAGGCCCCGCCTCCAATGCTGTATCCAGAAACAAAAGTTTCGCATTAGATATCTTGTCTTTTTACTGCATTTAATTGAATGTAGGTTGCATCGGATTATTGCATTCGGTTTTTATTATATTTATTTATACTTTTTGGAACTTGGCGTTATAGCTATATGGATCTTATCTCTATGCTTCTAAACGTTGCAGATTGATTGACAGGTGGGTGTTATGATGTTGAAATCAATTGATATATGCTTACATAAGCACTTTTCATATTTTCTTTTACAGGAAGAGAAAAATAATTGATATTAAAGTACAAAAAGATTGCATGTATTGTTAAATACGTAATCTAAAAAAAAGGTTGAATCACTTATCATTGCATCTCGGCTTTGAGTCATTCATGCTCCAAACCTTATGTAATTTCAAGAAAAATTCCATGTTCTATAAAATTGTGTAAACCATCAACCTTTACTGAAGAAATAGGTCGAGCCCCATCGACGTTTTCTGACCCTTTTTTCCCTCCGAGCGGTCTTAATTTGGAGTCATTGCTTGTGAGCATGACTAATAATGTCTTTTACTTAACTGAGGGGCAGATAAGTAGAGAAGCATCTGAAATCAATAGCGGGGGATTAAGGAGCGCCCTGGGGCTTCCACCTTCTCTATTCACACTCCTACAATGAACACATGCTTCTCCTGAGCACCCTGAGGACACATATACAGAAATAGACAGAAATACCTTCACCAGGGGTCTCAAACTCGCGGCCCGCGGGCCAATTGCCGCCCTCGTGATGATATTTTGTGGCCCCCACCTTGATATGAAAGTTTAATGTGAGTTTTATATGAATGGCACTTTACTGTGTTGTGTGTGGAAGGTCTCTTTAATTAGTTTTTTAAAATAATTTTGTGTCTTTTCTTTGGTCATTTTGTGTCTTTTTTGTGTCTTTTTTGGTCTTTCTGTGTATTTTTTGGTCATTTTGTGTCTTTTTTGTAATTTTGTGTCTTTTTTAAATTTTGTGTCTTTTTTAAATAATTTTGTGTCTTTTTAAAATAATTTTGTGTCTTTTTTGGTAATTCTGTGTCTTTTTTTGGTCATTTTGTGTCTTTTTTAAAATAATGTTGTGTCTTTTTTGGTAATTCTGCGTATTTTTTCATTTTGTGTCTTTTTTTGTCATTTTGTGTCTTTTTGTCATTCTGTGTCTTTTTTAAGTAATTTAGTGTTTTTCAGTAATTTTATGTCTTTTTTTAAATTTTGTGTCCTTTTTTGGTCATTTTGTGTCTTTTTTTTTGTAATTTTGTGTCTTTTTTTGGTCATTTTGTGTCTTTTTTTTAAGTAATTTACTTTTTCCTCTGTCATTTTGAGCCTTTTTTTTAGTAATTTTGTGTCTTTTTTTGGTCATTTTGATACTGCCTCCAGCGGCCCCCAGGTAATTTGAGTTTGAGACCCCTGCCTTTAGGATAATACTGAGCATAATCGGTACATTTTGATTGTTCACCAACATTTCATCCAATCTGACTGTTTTGGCCTGTAGCCTTTAATGCTGAAGATTATTTGCTTCTTTCGCAGAAGAAAATGTGTCTGTACTGTACATCACCAGGGAACAGGTGGGACCTTTTAAAGCTGACATTTCAGTTTGAAATAATATATGCGGCGCGTCATCTGAGGACTTTGCAAGTCTCGGAGATACTGGGGGAATTATGGAAATGCAACCTCAGCAAGGAATTGACTGCCCCTCAGCGAGGAAATTACACTGCGACAAAATAATTAAAAGCCATGTCTAATTTAAATACATGCACTCTAAAACACCCCTCAGACCCCTCGGTGCGAGTCTGGAATCTGCCGCCTCCACGGGTTTTGAAGTGAAATCACCCGCAGGCTGGTGTGCCTCGGCGACAATGATTGGACCTGTCTCTGAAAGTGGAATGGAAGAAGAAAATAAGACGTTGGCAGCCTTGCTCTGTGGATCCGTGCAGAGAAACGGAGCAATAAGGTGAAATTGAGACGAGTGGCTGCGGAGGAGAGGAAAAAGTTGTATGTACAGTAAGCATCTTTTTTACTGAGTCTTCCCCACACATGCATGCACACATATCTCACAAACTCCTGGCCCGCGGGCCAATTGCGGCCCTCGTGACGATATTTTTTGGCCCCCACCTTGATATGAAAGTTTAATGTGAGTTTTATATGAATGGCACTTTACCGTGTTGTGTGTGGAAGGTCCCTTTAATTACTTTTTTTGGTAATTTTGTGTCTTTTTTGGGTAATTTTGTGTCTTTTTTTAAATAATTTTGTGTCTTTTTTGGTAATTCTGTGTATTTTTTTTCATTTTGTGTCTTTTAATAATTTTGTGTCTTTTTTGGTAATTTTGTGCATCTTTTTAATCATTTTGTGTCTTTTTTGGTAACTCTGTCTTTTTTGGTCATTTTGTTTCTTCTTTAAGTAATTTGGGTTTTGTTCTGTCATTTTGTGTCATTTTTTTAAATAATATTGTGTCTTTTTTGGTAATTCTGTGTAATTTTGTCATTTTGTGTCTTTTTTTAAGTAATTTGGTGTTTTTTTCAGTCATTTTGTGTCTTTTTGGTAATTTTGTGTCTTGTTTTGGTAATTTTGTGTATTTTTTTTTTTTAATTTTGTGTCTCTTTTGGTCATTTTGTGTCCTTTTTTTAAGTAATTTAGTTTTTTTTCTGTCATTTTGTGTCTTTTTTTGGTCATTTTGATACTGCCTCCAGCCGCCTCCGGGTAATTTGAGTTGCTTGCTCTTGCTCTGTGGATCCGTGCAGAGAAACGGAGCAATAAGGTGAAATTGAGACGAGTGGCTGCGGAGGAGAGGAAAAAGTTGTATGTACAGTAAGCATCTTTTTTACTGAGTCTTCCCCACACATGCATGCACACATATCTATAGGTAAAAGCCCTATTATAAGGCAGTGAAGCGGCTCAGATACCATCCAGGCCTTGCTGACAGAACTCTAACATATAGGCCTATGTGTTTGCAGTGCTGGGATTCAATTAGGATGCCTAACAGTAGGCCTGCCTGATGGGATGGAGGAGTTAGAGGCCTGTCATATGGGCCCAGTGGGGCGGAGAGCCTCCACTCCGTCTGCCTAATACTGGTGTCACCGCCGCAGGGACAAGCCCACCGCCCCTGGCACAGATTGACTGGATTAACTCCATTTATTTGTTTTGTTTCTGTGTCTCTTTCTCTTTACAGCTGCACTAAGAGTTTTATTGAAAACAGCATTTTTTCAGCTGTAGGTTGTGGATTTATTCTCTTCGCCTGGATGAAATTTAAGTACTAGAAACCTTTTTTGTTTTTAAAGGAGATATGTTTGACAAGTTTCCCATTGGAAATTTAATTTAAAATGAGTAGAATGTATTATAACTCTTCTAATTGCTGGTGTGTTGTGTTGTTTTGCTGGTGTGTTGTGTTGTATTGCTATTGTGTTGTGTTGTATTGCTATTGTGTTGTGTTGTATTGCTGGTGTGTTGTGTTGTATTGCTATTGTGTTGTGTTGTATTGCTGGTGTGTTGTGTTGTATTGCATTGCTGGTGTGTTGTGTTGTTTTGCTGGTGTGTTGTGTTGTATTGCTATGGTGTTGTGTTGTATTGCTGGTGTGTTGTGTTGTTTTGCTGGTGTGTTGTGTTGTATTGCTATGGTGTTGTATTGTATTGCTATTGTGTTGTATTGCTGGTGTGTTGTGGTGAATTGCTGGTGTGTTGTGTTGTATTGCTGGTGTGTTGTGTTGTATTGCTGGTGTGTTGTGTTGTATTGCTGGTGTGTTGTGTTGTATTGCTGGTGTGTTGTGTCGTATTGCTATTGTGTTGTGTTGTATTGCTGGTGTGTCGTGTTGTATTGCTATTTTGTTGTGTTGTATTGCTGGTGTGTTGTGGTGAATTGCTATTGTGTTGTATTGCTGGTGTGTTGTGTTGTATTGCTGGTGTGTTGTGTTGTATTGCTGGTGTGTTGTGTTGTATTGCTGGTGTGTTGTGTTGTATTGCTGGTGTGTTGTGTTGTATTGCTATTTTGTTGTGTTGTATTGCTGGTGTGTTGTGGTGAATTGCTGGTGTGTTGTGTGAATTGCTGGTGTGTTGTGTTGTATTGCTGGTGTGTTGTGTTGTATTGCTGGTGTGTTGTGTTGTATTGCTGGTGTGTTGTGTTGTATTGCTGTTGTGTTGTATTGCTATTTTGTTGTGTTGTATTGCTGGTGTGTTGTGTTGTATTGCTGGTGTGTTGTGTTGTTTTGCTGGTGTGTTGTGTTGTATTGCTATGGTGTTGTGTTGTATTGATGGTGTGTTGTGTTGTATTGCTGGTGTGTTGTGTTGTTTTGCGGGTGTGTTGTATTGCTATGGTGTTGTATTGTATTGCTATTGTGTTGTATTGCTGGTGTGTTGTGGTGAATTGCTGGTGTGTTGTGTTGTATTGCTGGTGTGTTGTGTTGTATTGCTGGTGTGTTGTGTTGTATTGCTATTTTGTTGTGTTGTATTGCTGGTGTGTTGTGTTGTATTGCTGGTGTGTTGTGTTGTTTTGCTGGTGTGTTGTGTTGTATTGCTATGGTGTTGTGTTGTATTGCTGGTGTGTTGTGTTGTATTGCTGGTGTGTTGTGTTGTATTGCTGGTGTGTTGTGTCGTATTGCTATTGTGTTGTGTCGTATTGCTGGTGTGTTGTGTCGTATTGCTATTGTGTTGTGTCGTATTGCTGGTGTGTTGTGTTGTATTGCTATTTTGTTGTGTTGTATTGCTGGTGTGTTGTGGTGAATTGCTATTGTGTTGTATTGCTGGTGTGTTGTGTTGTATTGCTGGTGTGTTGTGTTGTATTGCTGGTGTGTTGTGTTGTTTTGCGGGTGTGTTGTGTTGTATTGCTATGGTGTTGTATTGTATTGCTATTGTGTTGTATTGCTGGTGTGTTGTGGTGAATTGCTGGTGTGTTGTGTTGTATTGCTGGTGTGTTGTGTTGTATTGCTGGTGTGTTGTGTTGTATTGCTGGTGTGTTGTGTCGTATTGCTATTGTGTTGTATTGCTGGTGTGTTGTGTTGTATTGCTGGTGTGTTGTGTTGTATTGCTGGTGTGTTGTGTTGTATTGCTGGTGTGTTGTGTTGTATTGCTATTTTGTTGTGTTGTATTGCTGGTGTGTTGTGGTGAATTGCTGGTGTGTTGTGTGAATTGCTGGTGTGTTGTGTTGTATTGCTATTGTGTTGTATTGCTGGTGTGTTGTGTTGTATTGCTGGTGTGTTGTGTTGTATTGCTATTTTGTTGTGTTGTATTGCTGGTGTGTTGTGTTGTATTGCTGGTGTGTTGTGTTGTATTGCTATGGTGTTGTGGTGAATTGCTGGCGTGTTGTGGTGAATTGCTGGCGTGTTGTGGTGAATTGCTGGCGTGTTGTGTGAATTGCTGGCGTGTTGTGGTGAATTGCTGGCGTGTTGTGGTGAATTGCTGGCGTGTTGTGTGAATTGCTGGCGTGTTGTGTGAATTGCTGG
This sequence comes from Centropristis striata, assembly GCF_030273125.1. Taxonomy (NCBI): domain Eukaryota; kingdom Metazoa; phylum Chordata; class Actinopteri; order Perciformes; family Serranidae; genus Centropristis; species Centropristis striata. The sequence continues at coordinate 22,787,489 of NC_081540.1, forward strand.
CGTGTTGTGTGAATTGCTGGCGTGTTGTGGTGAATTGCTGGCGTGTTGTGTGAATTGCTGGTGTGTTGTGTGAATTGCTGGTTTGGTTTGCACTTCAGGGCCACCATAAGAATGCTTATTTTGTACTATGAGATTGCTGTCAATTTCCATGTTGCACTGTGAAACCGGTAAATGGCTGCAACTGTAATCTGGTAATAGCTTTTATCTACAATGCAGGACTTTCACCGCACTATTCTGGGTGTAAAGCTGTATATTTTTTTCATCTTATTTTATGTTATTAGTATGTTTTTACTCGTCACTTTTATCAGTATCATTATCAATCTATCTATCGATCTGTTTGATTGTTTGTTAATTTATTCATTTTAATTAATCAACTTGATTTATTCATTCTTTATTTATTTTTTGTTAATGTATTAATCCATTGCAGGACTTGCACTGCACTATCCTAGTTATAGAGCTGTATTTTATTTATTTTTTTATTTATTTTTTTCTATGTTTTTTAACGTTAACTTATTAGTATTTTACTTATCGTTATTATTATTACTTTTATTATATTTATTTAATCATTAATTGCACGACTTGCAGCTGTATTTTATTTTATTTTTCTATCTTAATTTTTCTTATAAGTGTATGTACTTTTTATTCATCAATCTTTCTATTTGTATATGTATTTTTTATTTTATTATTTTAGACATTTATTCAAAACATTTTATGAAATTTTGTGTGCATGTTCATTTCTTTCAGTAGCCTGTGTGACCCTGGACAAGAGGGTGTGGGAGTGTGAGGTAACAGTGTGTGTATTTTATGGCTATTATTTTGTACAATGAAAAATAACCCAAAAACTAACTTTTTTAAAAAGTATTTATACATTTAGCCAGCAGGAAGAGAGACGAGAGAGACAAAAAAGTCAAAAGTTTGCGAGTGAGAGTTTGTTTAACTCTTTTAGACTGTTTAAAATTGAGTTAGTAATATACTTTTTTTTTTTTTAAATAGAGTGTAACGTGAGGGCTTATTTCCGCTGTGGTCAATTAAAATAGAATAGGGTGAAAAGATTGGAATGGAAAATAAGCAAAGCCAAACATCTGGCTTTTGTCTTCAGTGGGAAAAGTTACATTGGAATTAATTCTCTCCACTCCAACTTCCTGTTGATATATGTAGATATCTGATATAGCTGATATATTTACTGGCTTCGTCCTGTAGTTTTCTAGTTTTATGCCTTGTTTTGTCATTGTGTCTTGTTTTAGAGTCATTTGGCGTCTTTTTGTTGTGATTTTGCATTTTTCATCCATCCATTCTGTTCCGCTTATCCAGGGCCGGGTCGCGGGGGCAGCAGGCTAAGCAGGGCATTCCAGGCGCCCCTCTCCCCAGCAACATGGGCCCCTGACACTGGGCCTTTGCCTCTTCAGACCCCCTTTTCCACCAAGGCAGTTCCAGATTCGCGGTTCTGAACCGGTGCCTTATCTGGAGCCAGTTCCTCACATTTCGACAGCTAAATAACTGTTTCTCGGCCAGGAAAACTGGTTCAAGAGAACTCTTTGTAGGTCTCAAACCATGAACCGCTTACATCAACGGCTGGGGGCGGGGTTAACTGACCAACAAGACCAACAAAAAAGTGTATCACTTATTTTATTTGATTTGTTTAACTGCAAAATGATTGCGGGCTAGCATAGTTGGCTAACGTAACAGGCCAAAGTAGCAGGGTAGCGTTAGCTTACAACAAAGGCTAACATTTGCATCTTACGTTCAGTGTTAATAACAACATAACGAGATTCATAGCAATCCAGACGAGCTGCACAAATGTGTTGTACCAGTTGTGTTTGAAGCCAATTTAGGCCAGCAAAGCCAGGAGCAACTTTTGTAAAGAGACAGTTTAGTCCACCATAGTTGTTATGCTTGCGGAGACCGGAGACATATCCAGTGACGTAATGACGTGGTTCTAGAGCCTGTGGAAAAATAAACAGGTTCTGAGAAGGACCAGCATTAGACATAGGTCTAAAATCCAATAATTCAAATTTAAGGCCTTAAAACGTATGAAATTCTCTTAAAATCTCATAAAATGCCTTAAATACAATTTTGAAAGGTCTTTAAAATGTTTCAACGTTACTTTTATTTAAAACAAATGCATAAACTTCAGTATTGCTTTTAAATATTGTGATTTTTGAGGACGCTATAGCTAGGTACCTGTAAGTACCTGGTGGATGGAAACATTTATGAAGCACACTGCACCTTCTGCAAGAAAACTTTGAAACTTGGAACATTGGGCATCAAGGCATTGGAATCCCATGGCAAATCAGAAAAACATAAAGCGATCGGAAAATGCAGAGGCTTTCAATCAGCAAGTATTGTTCCACATTTTTTGCATGGATGTGAAATAGATTTTAAATTGTATTCATTATAGTCTTAAAAAAGTCTTCAAAAGTCTTACATTTGACTTGTTGAAACCTGCAGAGACCCAGCCAGTGCAACATGTCTCAAGTTGATTTAGAAGCTCTTCTACTTGTTTTTAAAGCTTTAAATAACCTTGCTCCGTTATCCATTGGAGATTTTCTTTCATTTTATGGTCCAGCTGGATCACTAAGGTCCTCGACTGCTTTTCTTTTAAATGTTCCTTATGTGTCCCATAAAAGTTCCTGTGAGAGTGCCTTCTGTTTTTATGCCCTTAAACTGTGGAACTCACTGCCTCTGGATACTAGAGGGCCAAGCTCTCCCTGTTTTTTAAAAGGAAATTAAAGACATATGTTTTTGCTCTGAAATCTAATTTGGAGTAAGGCCATATTTTTTTTATTTATTAGGTTCAATTTTGTCCCCGGTGTTTACTTCATCTAATTCTTCTAATTTATTTTTACAGTTGTTGTTTTTTTTGTTTTATTGGTCTAATTTATTCTCCTTGCCACATTTTTTTGTATGTATTGCTCTGCTAAGCTGCATATTTGGATGAAACTATTGTATCCATTGTGGATGCATTTCCCAATTGGCCCACTTGCTTTTTACCCCAAAAACCATATTGTTTTGTGCAATTAAAACCTCATTCACACCCTAAAACCAGAGAATCAACACCAGCTTCTGTTAAATTGATAGCAGCTTGTGTTCATCAATGTAATAATTCAATTGAATGGATTAAATTGATAGCAGTTTAACACATTAATGCAGTGGTTCCCAAACCAGGGCCCCAGGGTTATAAAAGGGGGGGCATGGCAAGGCTAAATTGAAATAAATTTATTGTTCTCCAATGCTGGTAAAAGCTAAATAAGATCATGACTGTACTCCAAATATTACGATTACAAAATCAAAGATGGAAAAATATGACAAGGCCATTCTTGCTTGTTGTGTGGAGGCCTGAGTTGTGTGAGGAGGGTGGGGGGCTTGAAAGTATTTTTTAGATAGAAAAGGGGGGCCACAACCATTCTGGGGCTCTTTGTTTGAGTTTTTCACTAAGGCCCTCAATCATCCATGTGACCCAAACCCGTTCACCATGTTGTTCGGGGTTGGTTCGGGGAGATAGCTAAGGCTATCTCCCTTTCAACATTGTTAGCCAGAAAGCTAATTTTACAGTCTTGGAAATCTGAAAGGGCTCCTACATTTGAAATGTGGTTGAGAGAGCTGGGAAATGTATTACAGTGGTATATCATATCTGCTAATGATGATATATTTTTTAAAATCTAGCAACCTTTTCTTGATTTAACCCTTTGATGCACAACATGGGTCTAAAGTGACCCGACAGAGTTTTTATGTTCTATATCTTTGCAATAAATTATTTTCATCATTCAGTATTCCAGGTTTTCCTCAAGTAGTTTGTTTTTGATCATCATAAATCCTATTTTTTTATGTTTTCCTTTATTCATTTTTAAATAAAATCCCTTTTTGTGTCACTAGCCTTCTAATGAACAACATGGGTCAAAAGTGACCCATATCGATTTTATAGCTAAGTAACTTGCTAGGCTAACTACTTAGCTAACTTCTTGGCTAAGTATTTAGCTAAGTAGCTTGCTAAGCTCACTTCTTGGCTAAGTATTTAGCTAAGTAGCTTGCTAAGCTCACTTCTTGGCTAAGTATTTAGCTAAGTAGCTTGCTAAGCTAACTACTTAGCTAACTTCTTGGCTAAGTAGTTAGCTTGGCAAGCTACTTAGCCAAGTAGTTAGCTATGTAATAATACAAAAACTTTGTTTCTTCATAAAGTATGAGAAGCAAAATGGAAATAATGATCTGTTGAACAAAAAACAAGATATTCAAAGAATACTTGGAATATTCAATCATAAAATATGTTGATATCAAAAGATAGAGCACAGAAACACACAGCACCATTTAATAAAGCATTAAAAACTGAATTTGTGCTATTCTGTTGCTGTGTCATTTATGTTATACCCATGTTTTGTTTGTCTCATGTCAAAAACTCTGTCAAAAAAACAAACATGTATTGCATCCACCAACTATCTCTAATTTGTATATATTTTTCTGTTATGAAAACAATGAAAACAAATACACAAAAAAAGAAAAGGGGGGCCCAGTATAAAAACTTTGGTATCTACTGCATTAATGATTTATAACCATTTTTTGTGGCAAAACTGTGGAGAGGAATCTGAATTGTATTATGTTTTATTTGACTGTGTAAAGAGCAGTTCAAGTCTTTGAACTACCATAAGCGGGATCCTGCTGAGGACAAAATTCATGCTCAAATTTGGATAAACTGGGGAAGAATTTTCACTGTGCAATTTCCCATACTTTACACGGAGCCCACTTTAAACTCTCATTTGCCATTTTCTAAATCACCGTCCTTTGTGCCCACTGCAAACATCACGCCCGTCTCCTTTAACCTCCCTCTGATTGGTGCAGCTGCTGAACACCATATCTGTATTTCAGCCTCCACCTCTCCCATGTGAGGCCGTGTCTGCAAGCCCGACCAAACAACTTTCCCCACATGGAAGCCGGACCGGAGTTTAATCAGGGACGGAACCTCAGAAGCACACAACCTCTTCAAAACACTCAACGTGAGCGCAGAAACGTAACCAGGTAGAGCTATTCCTCGCACTGTCCTATCCACCGGACGCGGAGGCCCCAGCGGGACGGTGGCCCCAACGAGGAGGCGCAGCGTGGGATAATCAGCGTGGAACCGCGGCGCAACGAGTAGCGAGGGGGCTGTAGGCTGTGGGCGAGCAAGGTGACGGGGATTCTGGGTAGGAGGGGGGTTCTCCCGCTATCAGCAGAACCCAGCGTGAGACGGGATAATCACCGACCCAGCACAGGCCCCAAACGGGGCCACTAACCAGCCATTATTGAGTGCAATCACGCAGAGGAGGGCCCATCAGAAAGACAGGAACAAAAAGACACAGCAGTCTGACAGAAGCTGTTTTGGGGTGAAAGAAACAAATGAAAAGTTACTGAGTGAGCCGCGGCTCCTGCTACTTGAAATATATAGAAGTATGAAAGTGAAAATTATTTTCCGACCAGAGGCGAAAAGTGAAAGTTGGAAGTTATTTTACTATCAACATTGATCGAGTTAATACAATGGAGTCTGGGGCTATTTTGTCCATGTTTGAATCCTTTTCATCCTGCCTGTATACACCACTTAATAAATGTTTAAATGCCATGTTGGTATTTTTTTTTCACCTATATGACCTGATAATAATTGATTTTTTCATTCTGACCGACTGGATCAACATTTTGAACCAAAAAGAAACAAAGAAAAACCAACATAAATGTGATCTTGTGATTGTGTGTGATCCTGTCATCTAACTCTGTTTTTTATTCTAGTGGGACTTTATTTTATTTGTGTCTTGTGTGTTTAGCGTGACAATTTTGGTCATTTTGTGTATTTTTTTTAAGTCATTTTGTGTCTTTTGTTGTGTCTTTTTTTAGTCATTTTGTGTCTTTTGGGGACATTTTGTGTCTTTTTTAGTCATTTTGTGTCTTTTTCGGTCATTTTGTGTCTTTTTTGGTCATTTTGTGTCTTTTTTTGATCATTTTTTGTCTTTTTTAGTCCTTTAGTCCAACATAAAATGTGATTTTGAATCCTTTTTTTACTTTCAAAACATTATCATGCTCAATAAAGAATTTTAAATGTTGCAAATGTGAACAAAGGTTGCAAATATAACATATAAGAGGGTTCCATCCAGTTCTATCATTTGATACTAAATCTATTTGAGCTTGTCTCCAGATTTACTTGGTATATCATCATCAAACTGAAACTGGCCTCATGGAGTTTACAGCCAGAACTTTAGAGGTAAATGTACAGTAGGGCTCCACGCTGCTTTGTTTTCTAGTCTGGATGTCATGAAGAAGTCTGGATTGGTGCTTTTGGAGAGGGTTAACCAGAAAATAACAAAATAAAACAGGTGAAGTGTGATAAGAGCTGCAACTATTTTCATATTCAATGAATTGATGAATGCGGATAATTACTTCAATTATTCCATTTATCAGATAAAAAGAAAAAGCTCAATTTAATTATTTCCAGCATTTTATTCAACAAAAAAATATGTTTTCTTCATCCTTTTGGTATGCGACATTCAAAGTGCAAAAGATATATTTTTTTAATAAATGCACTTTATTTTTATCAAAATAAAAGCATGTTTGAGTCTTCTGTTTAAAGGAGCTTAAAGTGCTTGGTGCAGCATGACATTTTTTATCTTACATTATCATAGAAATGCATACACTACAAACCCATTTTTATCACTTATATAATTTAAGCTAATTTGCTTATTTTGTACCAAATGTACCTAACTGTATTGCCTTTCACAGATGAATGCACACAATGAGAGTGGTTTTGTTATGATAACTGCCAGACGTACAATTACAAGTCCCATTAACATCCTCTTGAAAAGACCGTAGATGCATAAAAGAGATGGACTGAACACATGGGAAGAAATTACAGAGAGTCGAGACCCCTGCTCACTGATTGTCAGCGACACAATGAAGTCTTTAGTAGTTTTTATAAAAGAGATGGAGGTATGCTGTATCTATCTCAGGGGTGACCAGGCAGGAAAGGGTGGAAGGTCATTTTAAATCACACTTTAATTCAACAGAAGATGACAGCCATTGTCAACATGCTTCGTGTCGAGTTTAATCCCTGAAAGAGAAAGTAATTTAGTGCTTCGGCATGCTCTGCTAGACAAGTAGCTGATTTTTTATTCACTGTATGTGTGGAAGGTGGCTGGTGGTGGGCGATGTAAAGTGTGTGTGTGACTATTTGTATGTATCAGTGGCTGTATGGATAGTTTAAATCCAACCCACTTGCATTGCACTTTTCTACAATCTCAAAGTTTCTACAACCTGCTTTTTGAAGCCTTGAGTTTGGCATATTGGCCGTCGCCATCTTGGGCTTTTGGAGCCAGAAGTTACCATATTCTTTAAGTTGTTTAGCCCCTTTTTGTTGTATTTTGTTGTTGTCTTTGTTGTAGTTGTTGCACACCTCTTTGTAGTTGTGTGTCTCTTTGAGGTCATTTAGTGTCTCTTTGTAGTTGTTGCACATCTCTTTGTAGTTTTGTGTCTCTTTGAGGTCATTTAGTGTCTCTTTGTAGTTGTTGCACATCTCTTTGTAGTTTTGTGTCTCTTTGAGGTAATTTAGTGTCTCTGTAGTTGTTGCACATCTCTTTGTAGTTTTGTGTGTCTCTTTGTAGTTGTTGCACATCTCTTTGTAGTTTTGTGTGTCTCTTTGTAGTTGTTGCACATCTCTTTGTAGTTTTGTGTGTCTCTTTGTAGTTGTTGCACATCTCTTTGTAGTTTTGTGTCTCTCTGATGTCATTAAGTGTCTCTTTGTTGTTTTGTGTAACTTTATTCATGTAATTGTTTTGGGTTTTTTTTGGTTGTGTTGCCCCTTTATATAGTTGTTTTGTGCCACCTTGTGGTCATTTCGAATGTCTTTGTAGTTGTCTCAAGAGCTGTTCTCCCTTTAGCATTTCTATGAGACGCAGCATTGACACCTATGTTGCACGTCGCTTCCGTCTCTATTTACTTCATTACGTTATTCCGGATTGCGATGTGAATGAACGCCAACATTACGACGCTGCAGAATCAGTATGACACTTTTGGACGATAGACTTCTGTAAAACCTGACTTCTTTTTGCAGCCAGTGGAGTCGCCCCCTGCTGGCCATTAGAAATAATGCAGGTTGGGGGCGTCTCGGCGTGGCGTACCATAGAGGCATGTCCTCGTAAGCGAGTGGTCTGGGTTCGAATCCGACTTAGAGCACTTTCCCGCATGTCTTCCCCTCGGTCTCCCCTGTCACTCTCTCCATCAATAAAGCTCAAAAATGGCCAAAAAAAATATCTTTAAAAAATAAATAATGGCCTGCCCCCCTGATGCTCTGGTCTGGTGTATGTTATGGTTGTCATTGTCATGATGTGTTGGTTTATGTTGGGTTGATTATGTGTATGATCTTGCACTGTGTTATTGCGTAAGATGTTGTGCTGTATCACATCAAGCTATATTGTTTTGTGATGTCTCCCATCCCCCTGTGTTATCATATTATATATTGTTTATTTCTTTATTTTATTATCTTTTTTATTTATTTACTTATTTATTTTATTTCTCTTTTTCTTTCCTCTTCCCTCTCTTCTCGCGTTAGCGCTATATATATATATATATATATATATATATATATATATATATATATATATATATATATATATATATATATATATATATATATATATATATATATGTATATTTATATATATGTTATATCATCTGCGTCTCATCCACATACACACACGCATACACACACACACACAGGAACATACACTTGTGATGCCTCTGTGCACATCGTTGTACATTTGTGTTTTTCTTTGTTGTTGTCTGCACTGAGTGTCTGCTGTCTCTACTTGTGGTCCACATGGTGTAGTGTATTTGTTCCTCATGTCACCTTGTTTGTTATGTCATTTCACCAATAAAATATAATCTAAAAAGTAATAAAGAAATAATGCAGGTTTTAGGCACTTAAACAGTTGCTTTTTCACTCTCAGAGACCACCTCCACTTCTTTTGTACAGTCTGTGATCATATTTCTGCAAGATTCGTGATACATTTTATCTCAGATGCATTAAATAAGAATTACCCTCTGAAAACCTAATTATTGTGCCTCTTCCATGTGTTAGGTCCTGATTGTGTGCCACATATCCACATCCTCCCGACTGTAATTGCTAGTTTACTCCATGCAGCTTTTTTGCTATTAGAACTTTAGATTTTTACCCTTGGCTTTTTTCAGTTTAGTTTCTGGGGGTGATAAGAAATCTGTGTTTTTTGTATCCTTTCAACTGTGGCTGCAACTGTTTTGGAATAACTTAAAGGAAATATCAAAACACCTGTAGGATTCAGGGTTTAACTTTGTGAAATATCAGTGCTGTGAGCTGAAATTTAATAGAGTCTTGGGTCTGAGAGCAGGTATAGAAGAGGGTGGTTTTGTTGTGCTGGACTTTATTGTTGAGCTCAGTGAAGCGTCTGTGGCTGTGAGCCGCACATGAAAGACAATTTTGAAAGAAGAAATAAAGTCTTTGAAAGTTGGGGAAAATGGCTTTTAATGTCCTCAATTAAAAAGCAGGGATGATGATAGGGTCACCGCTCTCCAAAAACCACATACAACCTTGAAAATGATGTTTTGTGCTTCTGTTTCTGTCAATCTGTAGATGTTTGTTATTGTGAGACTCTAAATCCAGCAGAATAATTGTTAAAACATTTCCTTTTCTGCAATAACCTCAGGTTTTGTTTTGTACATCCTGGCAAATATATATATATATATATAGAGAGAGAGAGTTTTTTTTAGTTATCACAGAAAATTTAATATTTTCCTGTCTGAGTATATTGAGTGAAAAACAACGTGTTCTACAAAGACATATTTTTTAACACCAAAGTGGCAATGCTGCGTATTCTCCGACTCCACACAGCTCTAACTTCCAAAAACCAAATTCTTTTTTGTAGTTATTGCTGGCATATTTTCATAACATCCAAGGTTTAACTGTAGTTTCAGCGGCTGATTTGATTCCTGAGACATTATTCTCTGGAACCCGAAAGGGAAAATGAAAGTGATTAGGAAGAAGACAGATGAAGGATAACTGAGTCCTTGCATGAGATCTATGAATTATGAAAGGTCGGTCCTGCTCTGAATCTGAGCAGTTTGGTGGGAAAAAACAATCTGAAATTCTATCAAACTAAATGATAAATTCAATGACTACTGCTCAGTTCGTCTCTCACATTTCGGAAACCTTTTAGAACGTCTTAAATCGACTCCAAATGTCAATAATATCCCATGATACAATGTCCTTTTGTGCAACTTTTAATGCATTTTTCCCACCTAAATATCATCTTCGGACATGAATATCTGCCTCTGTTCCCAGCGCTTTTGTTGTGAAATATACTGTATGTCACCCATGCAACCTCTCAGTGCAGTACATCCACAGACAATGGCTCAGTCTGACAGCAGAGATAAGGCTCCTCCAGTTGCTTTTGTATCAGTATGCATCACTTTCACCAGCACTTCGCTGGCTGTGTTCTCACTTGGGAGACGGGAAATCCAACCGCTCCGTCTGGACAAAGACGTGAGAGGAGAAGGGGACCAGGGTGGGCGGTTATACTCCGTAAACCTAAATATTCTTGGGCTGTAGATATTTACCCATATGATACTAAAATAAGAAGCATAAGTGATTTAACTTTTCATTGTTGGAGCTTTACAAATCTTTATGCTCTCGGATGTATTAGCAGCAGCTGCTACATTTTAAAGCAGTCATATTTTGAAAATCTACGTATTTCCTTTGTAGCTACACTGTAAAAAATGTCTAGATTTTACAGTGAAAAACTGCTAACCATGACAGTAAAAGACAGTTTAATGATAAATGGGTTAATTCAGTTTCAGTAACAATGAAACACCGTAAATGTATATATCAGCCAAAACAGTATTTTTTTTTTAATACATTACCCCACTGTAAAATACACTTGGCACCGTGTTTGTAACAAAAATATACTGTCATATATATACAAGCCATCACTGTAATTTTTGCATTTATCTTTTCTAAAAAATACTTTTTCTCACTGTTAAATGTACTAAACACCATATCTCTAACAGAAATATACTGTAATATTTAATGGTATGTGGCATTTATGAAGTATTTTCTTGTCAATTATATGGCAAAACAGCGTTTCTTTTGATGGAAATTTATTTTATTTATTAGGTAAAAAACATTTACCTACCATACCTACCTTACCGTAGCATTTTTTTGGAGGTGGACATTTTCAGCCCGAAGGGTCTGAAAGGGCAGTAAATTTGTACACAGAGTATTATAGACCCATTAGAAAAATGTAATTTGAATTTGAAAATATATCAAGAAAAAATCCTTCTTCCAAAAATCATGTCATTTGCAGTATCACGGCCAAAATTATTGCCAAAACAAAAGTGAAAAATTACTGAAATGGCTGAAAATGTCCACAGTGGTCCCAGAGGGTTAAACTAGCTGCTTTAGCTAATGTTACACATTTAGCGAACATATGTGAGGGCGGTATCAATCCTCTGATGAAACCCTCAAGAGCATGTTTTCCAAACTACTCATGTTTTTTTTCCAATATGTTCTTTTGCACAATTGCGACCATCTTCAAAGAACTCCATGTTGAATCTGAGGCTCATTCGGCCCCCTCACACCATTCTTCTCCCTCCTTTACTATTCTTTTTACATGCTCTTCTAACGACGCTACCCCTGCACTTTCTTGTTTGAGTCACTGGACATCCTCAGGCCCTATTTCTGCATTTCAAGAAACCAGTTTAACAAAACACACACGCAGACAGCCGCCAGACAAGACAGGACCACACCTCATCCTCGCTCATTATTAATGAAGGGGTCAGGTTGGACATGAGCGCCAAGCAAGACATGGCACAAAGCTGGAAACATGATGTGAATTTTTTGTTTTTTTTAAAGAAAACAGACAGATTGGGTGAAGCAGGGGATGGTGAGACGCTCTGACTAATGAGTAGTCCTGTGTTGCTGTAACATCAGCGTTTTCCATGCTGTGATTTGTGTTTGGTCAACCTGCTTGAAAAATGCATAATTGGGTGAGTTGATGCTTGTGAAGAAAGGAAGCCTCCCACAGAGCCGGCTCTCGCAGTGCTGCTACTCCACAGCGCGTAATGATATTATTTTTTGGGTGAAAACAAGTTATTAGCGAATGTAATACCTATATCATAATAGATATTTGAGATTTTGTCAGGCTTTTGCAATTGAATATAATATACTCTGCTGTAGAATAAAGGTTCTGGATCTGCTTGGATTTACATAAATTCATACCTGTCAAGTACTATGCAATTTACTTCTCTGCAATCAGCCATTTTACAGGAACTGAGTTAAACTTAGAAGCATTTCACAGTTTTGCTCTCCATGCTGTTTGGTTTTGTGGGGAAACATTTCATTTCACTGTTTACTTGAAGCAAATGAATGAGAGATTAACCTGTCGCCTTACCCAACCTCTGCTGCCAAACTAACTTACGTTCTTGATATGCCACTTAAAGCTGGCGAAGGAAAGTTTAGACTGGCTCTATTTCTACAGACATGCAGTGCTCTGTGTACAATGGATGTGTCAGTTATTGTCCCGTCTACTTGTCCCTCCAAGGCCCAGATGCACCAAACCAGATTCAAAGAACTGGCGGTGTTGAAAGCTGCATTGCCTCAGGTCACCTTAGTTTGGCCCGAACACACCAGAAAAACTACGGCCAACAGTCAACTAGCATGTACTACACCTGCGTTAGGGTAAACAACGTTCCATACCAGCAGGTGGTGATAGTCTGTATTTATTCATTTAACCCTCTGGAGTCTCCAAAAGCACCAATCATGACTTCTTCATGACATCAGACTAGAAAACAAAGCAGCGTGGAGCCCTACTGGACATTTACCTCTAAAGTTCTGGCTGTAAACTCCATGAGGCCAGTTTCAGTTTGATGATGATATACCAAGTAAAACTGGAGACAAGCTCAAATAGATTTAGTATCAAATGATAGAACTGGATGGAACCCTCTTATATGGTAGATTTGACACCTTTGGTCACATTTGCAACACTTCAAATTCTTTATTGAGCATGATAGTGTTTTGAAAGTAAAAAAAAGATTCAAAATCACATTTTATGTTGGACTAAAGGACTAAAAAAGACACAAAATGACTAAAAAAGACACTAAATTATTTAAAAAAGACACAGAAATACACAAAATGACCAAAAAAAGACACAAAATGACTAAAAGAAGACACAAAATGACTAAAAGAAGACACAAAATGACCAAGAAAGACACAAAATGACTTACAAAGACACATAATGACTTAAAAAAGACACAAAATTACCAAAAAATTGTTACACTAAACACACAAGACACAAATAAAATAGTCCCACTAGAATAAAAACCATAGTTGATGACAGGATCACACGCAATCACAAGATCACATTTATGTTGGTTTTTCTTTGTTTCTTTTTGGTTCAAAATGTTGATCCAGTAAGTCCGAACAAAGAAATAATTATTAGGTCATATAGATGAGGTTGTGCTGAAATTTTTTTTAACAAAATGGCATTTAAACGTTTGTTGTATACAGGCAGGATGAAAATGATGCATGATAGTGTTTTGAAAGTAAAAAAAAGATTCAAAATCACATTTTATGTTAGACTAAAGGAAAAAAAGACACAAAATGACCAAAAAAAGACACAAAATGACCAAAAGAGACACAAAATGACCAAAAAAAGACACAAAATGACCAAAAGAGACACAAAATGAGAAGACAAAATAACAAAAAAACACAGAAGAAGACACAAAATGACCAAAAAAAGACACAAAATTACTAAAAAAGACACAAAATGTCCAAAAGAGACACAAAATAATTTAAAAAGACAACAAAAGACGAAGAATGACCAAAATTGTTACGCTAAACATCAAAGACACAAATAAAAGAGTCCCACTAGAATAAAAACCAGCGTTGGATGACAGGATGACACACAATCATAACATCACATTTATGTTGGTTTTTCTTTGTTTCTTGTTGGTTCAAAATGTTGATAATGGTGAGGTTGTGCGGAAAAAGAATATAGCAACATGGCATTACAACATTTTTTAAGTGGTGTATACAGGCAGGATGAAAAGGATTAAAAAATGGACAAAATAGCCCCAGACTGTGGAAGCACCTTAAACCTGCATTCTCACTAATGTCCAGCAGGGGGCGACTCCACCGGTTGCAAAAAGAAGTCAGTTTGTATAAAAGTCATTTGGGAAATTGGGAAACACTCACTTGATTTATTATCTCAATAAACATTCTCCAAATGAGTTGATGCTCTCAATTGCTAGTTTCAATTCTTTGTTTATTTTGTAAATTATGGTCCAATTTAGAGTAAAATAGGTGATAAAAAAGGGTTTTCTTTAGGGCGTTGCTACCTTGTGATTGACAGATTGCTAACAAGAGTTGAAGGAGCTGATGAGAAGTTTTACACTGTACGATTTTATGTGAAAAACACGATTGATTTGTTGATCGATTGATGATCTGGGCGGAGTGGGAAACATCCCTGATAGCACATTACAAAAGGAGGGTCCTTGTCTTGGCCCCTAGCAGGGGTCCTCTCTCTGCAGGAGAGAATTTGTGGCGAGCTAAGGCAGCCTTATGATTCCCTCCACGTTCCTCTGATTCCCAGCCACTCGCGGATCAATAGCGGTCTTTGAGCAAAGCTGAGGCTGTATTGTGGCTGGGGCCAAGCTGCAGCGGCGGCGGCCATTGGTGCAGCTAAACCATGACGGATTCATCCTGGCCTGTTTCTCCCATTAGTCAGCCACCACGGGTGAAAACACAGACCTGAGGTCCCCTAATGGGAATTTAATGCACTTCAATGTACCTGCAGCCAAATAGAAAGAAAACGGCCGCTGGTTTTCCCTCCACCGATGATGACTCACAGTGGATATTAGATCTTCTCAGTCAGCGAGGCCGACATGTATCATAAGCAGAGTCTCTTTGTGTGCAGAAGCGGCTCTAAATTGGAATCGGGGCATTGAGTGCACTTGTGTGCTGCCGTTGGGTATATGGCTCAGTGGAAGGATTGTTTTTTTACTGGAAAGGAAGTATGTGCTTAATGTGGAGTGGGAGATGTGTGTGTTTGTGTGTGTTTGTGTTTGTGTGTGTGTGTGTGTGTGTGTGTGTTTGTGTTTGTGTTTGTGTGTGTTCTTTTACTTCCTACATAGTGAGGACCAGGACACAAATTTAACCAACAGAGTGAGGACCTTTTTGCAAAGTGAGGACATTTCCGGTCCTCATTTCTTTAAAGGCTTTTTTGAGATTTCAGACTTTGTTTTAAGGGTTAAAGGTTACATGATAATAATGATTAACTAAACTGTATTGTGTGGTTACAAAACTAACTAAAATTATAGTGAAAATGTCTTTTTTTCATACATAATGAAGATGGATAAAGCAAAGGAAATAAAGGCAAAATTTACCGTGACCTCTTTTAATCTCCCACCCAACAGATACCCCATTACAAAAAATTTAAACTAACACTAAAACTAATATAAACTAAACTAAAACTAGCAAACTCACTTTAAAAACTCATTAAAACTAACTGAATTTGAAAACAAAAATTCACAAGCCAATTAAAACTAAAACTAATGGAAAATACAAAACTATTATAACCTTGCAAGGGAATTCACTATTCCAGTGAGGGTCCTCACAAAGATAAAAGTACAGGACTGTGTGTGTGTGTGTGTGTGTGTGTGTGTGTGTGTGTGTGTGTGTGTGTGTTCTTGTACTTCCTACATAGTGAGGACCAGGACACGAATTTAACCAACAGAGTGAGGACCTTTTTGCAAAGTGAGGACATTTCTGGTCCTCACTTCTTTAAAGGCTTTTTTGAGATTTCAGACTTTGTTTTAAGGGTTAAAGGTTACATGATAATAATGATTAATTAAACTATATTGTGTGGTTACAAAACTAACTAAAATTATAGTGAAAATGTCTTTTTTTCATCCATAATGAAGATGGATCAGGCAAAGGAAATAAAGGCAAAATTTACTCTGACTTCTTTTAATCTCCCACCCAACAGATACCCCATTACAAAAAATTTAAACTAACACTAAAACTAATATAAACTAGCATTTTGTAAAAAAAAAAAAAAAAATAGATACTAAACTAAAAATAACAAACTCACTCCAAAAACTCATTAAAACTAACTGAATTTGAAAACAAAAATTCACAACCCAATTAAAACTAAAACAAATGAGAAATACAAAACTATTATAACCTTGCAAGGGAATTCACTATTCCAATGAGGGTCCTCACAAAGATAAAAGTACAGGACTGTGTGTGTGTGTGTGTGTGTGTGTGTGTGTGTGTGTGTGTGTGTGTGTGTGTTCTTGTACTTCCTACATAGTGAGGACCAGGACACAAATTTAACCAACAGAGTGAGGACCTTTTTGCAAAGTGAGGACATTTCCGGACCTCACTTCTTTAAAGGCTTTTTTGAGATTTCAGACTTTGTTTTAAGGATTAAAGGTTACATGATAATGATCATTAACTGAAACTGTATTGTGTGGTTACAAAACTAACTAAAATTATAGTGAAAATGTCTTTTTTTCATACATAATGAAGATGGATAAAACAAAGGAAATAAAGGCAAAATTTACCATGACCTCTTTTAATCTCCCACCCAACAAATACCCCATTACAAAAAACTAAAACTAACATTAAAACTAATATAAACTGGCATTTTGTAAAAAAAAATAAATTAAAAAAAAAAGATACTAAACTAAAAATAACAAACTCACCCCAAAAACTCATTAAAACTAACTGAATTTGAAAACAAAAATTCACAACCCAATTAAAACTAAAACAAATGAAAAATACAAAACTATTATAACCTTGGAAGGGAATTCACTGTTCCAATGAGGGTCCTCACAAAGATAGAAGTACAAGACTCTGTGTGTGTGTGTGTGTGTGTGTATGTGTGTGTGTGTGTGTGTGTGTGTTAGGGTCTACATGCTTACCTCTACTTATGTGTACGACAAAAACCCAGTATATGTTCCTGATGTTTTTCCCATAAGCTGAATGTACTAAATATTCAGTTTTTTAGCAATTTAAGCATAAAAACTCCTCATTTTCCACTGAAGTAGCTTTTTATTCTCTTTCAGCATTCTGCATATGAATTATGTATACAGATATACACATCATCCCATACAACTTATAGTGAATCCTCTGTGTAGCCCTTGCTTTTTTCCAAATAAAGTGTTCTTCCTGCTCGGCTGAGGCCTTAATTGATCGAATTACTCGCTCAGTTTGACTTTCCAATCCAAACTTCCCTTGAAGAATCCTCGCTTTAAGTTACATATTTTAATGGTGTCCTGGTTTAAGCACAGAGGCAAAAGTAAACACTGTTTGTAATGCTAAACACTTTGCAGAGTGGATCAGCTGCGGAAGTATTTCATGCACAGTCGTTTTTTTTCTATCGGCGAGACTCTGAGTGCTCATTTGTGAGGTGCAGCCTGTTGTGGTTGCTTGGGATTTTGCAAAGCAGTATGTCTCAACAGGCCAGCAAAATTAGCATCATATGCTTCCAAGTCCTTAATTTTGTCTGGTGTTTGTTTTTGTTGTGTTTGCTTGTTTGAGTTGCACTTTTACGTTGCTGCTAAGTTTCTTGTGTAGTAGTGCTCCCCCTGCTTTATCAGCACTTCCAGTAACTCTTTGCTATTAGGATTCTCTGTCTGTGATTTCAGCTGTGCAGTCAGCCAAAACTTCACTGGGAAGCACACAGGCCATGCTCTCTTTTCGCACTGTGCTGTGGCCCTTTTGTGCTGTTTATGCCAAGGGCAGTGACACTGACTCTCCAGCTATGCAGAGGGCAAAGTGCTAGCCCTGGCTAGCCGGTGGCCGCAACCCCGCCAAACCTCCCTTGGACACGCACATGCATGTGCACACAAACACCGGGTGTGGGACGAGTATAAAACATGACAGTATTGGCAGGTCCCGGGTCGGCCCCTCCAAGGTGTTGGGACTCATAATGACCCTGTACGCTTCTGTCCGATGTGCATTGAGCGCTTGTGACACATAAAACTGTCGTGGCGTGGTGAGAAATAACCACTGTCAGCCCACATCTTCGCTTCAAAAGATTTAAGCGTGGATGGAGGAGAGGGGTTGGGGATGGAGGAGAGGGGAGTGGGGAGGGAGGAGAGGGGTTGGGGATGGAGGAGAGGGGAGTGGGGATGGAGGAGAGGGGAGTGGGGAGGGAGGAGAGGGGAGTGGGGATGGAGGAGAGGGGTTGGGGAGGGAGGAGAGGGGTTGGGGAGGGAGGAGAGGGGTTGGGGAGGGAGGAGAGGGGAGTGGGGAGGGAGGAGAGGGGAGTGGGGATGGAGGAGAGGGGTTGGGGAGGGAGGAGAGGGGTTGGGGAGGGAGGAGAGGGGTTGGGGAGGGAGGAGAGGGGAGTGGGGAGGGAGGAGAGGGGTTGGGGAGGGAGGAGAGGGGTTGGGGAGGGAGGAGAGGGGAGTGGGGAGGGAGGAGAGGGGTTGGGGAGGGAGGAGAGGGGTTGGGGATGGAGGAGAGGGGAGTGGGGAGGGAGGAGAGGGGAGTGGGGAGAGAGGAGAGGGGTTGGGGATGGAGGAGAGGGGAGTGGGGATGGAGGAGAGGGGTTGGGGGAGGGAGGAGAGGGGTTGGGGAGGGAGGAGAGGGGAGTGGGGATGGAGGAGGGAGGAGGGAGGAGAGGGGTTGGGGATGGAGGAGGGAGGAGGGAGGAGAGGGGTTGGGGATGGAGGAGGGAGGAGGGAGGAGAGGGGTTGGGGATGGAGGAGAGGGGTTGGGGAGGGAGGAGAGGGGAGTGGGGAGGGAGGAGAGGGGTTGGGGATGGAGGAGAGGGGTTGGGGATGGAGGAGAGGGGTTGGGGAGGTAGGAGAGGGGTTGGGGAGGGAGGAGAGGGGTTGGGGATGCAGGGAGAGATGGAGCAAAGAGGAGCGAAGGCACGGAGGAGAGGGGGAGGCAAAGGGCAGTCCGCAGGGCAGCCCAGCGTGATTCATGCGCCTGCAACAGGACACAGGCTATTTCAAAAACCACACTTCTGTTACTTTGGCTTAGTCACTCTTCTGCTGACTAATACTGAAATAGTGATTCAGGCTCCACTACAGTATGTCCAGTTTATGAAACTTTGGCCTTTTCCTGTTGTTTCCTTAACGGCGGTGTCCGGTGGATTCTGGAGAAACTGCTTTTTTCTTTAAAATCCTCCCAGTCTCATCTTTCATCCTGTTGATAGATGGAGAGAACATAGATCAGTAAGGTGCATGGATGGAAAGAGGTTGGGTGGATAGATGGATGGATTCCAGAAGGATGGATATGTTTAATGATTGATGGATGTTAGATGACTGTTGAATGTTTGGGTGGATGACTAAATGTCAAAGATAGACAGAAAATTGGACAGAAAGATAGATTATTTGAAAGAGGAAAGATTGATGGACAGACAGACAGATGGGTAGACGGCAGACGGATGGATGGATGGATGGGTGGATGTTGGGTGACAGGTGGACATTATGGACATGGATGGAGGGACGTTATGGACATGGATACATAGAGGATGGATGGATGGATGGATGGATGGATTGATGGATGTGAATGGACATATGGATAATTTAAATGGGTGCAAAAGCAGATGGATGGATGAATTGGTGGATAGACGGATGGATGGATTTATGTCAGCCAATAAATGGATACTTATGTGTACAGATATATACAAAACAATACACAGACACCGAAATACCAACATTCATCTAAATCAATAAAAAGTTATATCTAACATCTCTCCCTTCCACTTGTACTTTCTCAAACAGAAGAAAAACTGGCTCAATGTGCAGCCACTGTGGCTGAACTGACAATCGAGTGACATCTTCAGAAAATTACAGACAATTAACTTTAATAACAAGCCAACACATTGTTGACGAGTGGGCTTTTGACAGGTAATCTCTCGGGAGAGGCAGTGCAACAATGACTGTTCAGCTCCAAAGATTTGGTTAATAAATACTAAATATCAATCAATCAATTGTATTTGTCACATGTGATCACTGTATACGGTATAATACAATTGAAATGCATATAAAAATGAAATTCCTCTTCCCAGTGTGGCTGTTAAACATCAGAAACAGCTTGCCATAGGTTGTGCATCTATTTTAACACAGACTAAAACACAAGTAAACAGCCTTTGATTTTTTCCTTCTTTCTTCGCTCTGATGTTTTCAGGCACAGTGGGCTAATGTGATTTTGAATGATGAGACGTGCACAGCGTGTATTCTAACTCACAGAGCAGTTCCAGGTAGATCTACCTGTTAACCGACAGTTAGCCTAAGTGTCTGAGCGGGCCTCCCTGCAGCGAGGCAAGAACTTCAGCTCCGCGGGGGAGGAAACGGGAGTAAGGTGGAGGCGATTAGAATCGTGTGCCGCCTCTCAATCTTGTCATCAATCTGTTGACGTGCGGGAAGTTTGTTATTGTGTAACTCTGAACAAGTACGCCCAGCTACAGTACCAACATGCCTGGAACGTACACAACTGCAACTATGGAAGGTTGAAAAGTGTCGATATTGGCTTTTGAAGGCTGATGGACTGCAAGTTGCTGATGGGTTGTCTTTCTTTCATGCTCAGGTGTAATATTTTTTTATTTTTAAATGGAAAAACTTAGATTTTGGGCTATCGTGGAATACAAAAAATACTAGGTTTTACACCCTTTAATCTATGACAGACGTGGAGTTCCTTGTCATTCAATCATCTTTTCGCACTTCGGAAGCTAAGCTGTTTCCTGACACATTTCATGGCAGCTAGAGGCTGGGGATACCAGTCTGACTGCCTTCACAATAGTTAGATTTTTGTGTATTTCTGGCATCTGTGCTGGTTAGTATCCTGTCCCCCTGGAACAGTGCTGGCTTTAAAGTAAAGTAAAAAAAACTTGGGCCCATCTTTACAAGAACCTGCATAGTTTTTTTCCAACAAGATCTACAACCTAAACGACCGTAACGACACCTATCAGTGTTAAATATAAGTTGTTTTTTTTGCAGCCAAACTTAGCACCCCCTGCTGGAATTTTTGGTAGAATGCAGCTTAAGGCACTTCCTGGTTTGCCGCCCTCCTCAGACACAGAAGTTGCCGCCTGGTCAAAATTAGCGTTTCGTAGCTCGCGGTACCATGGATCGTTCAAAAAATAGCACACACGTCATTATTCATACACGTACGGTTATCGGTTGTAAAAAAAAAAGCGGCAGTTTCGGTGAATTTAGGCTACAAAACCACTGATCTAGGTTTAGGGAAAAAACCTTCCTGGTAAGGCGTTATAAAAGACAGTTTAAACAGTATATAAATATAACCTAAATGCTGGAAGTGAAGTAGTTACGAAGGTGACGTGAGCCACGGAAGTTACATAAAAAAAACGGGATTCATAAACTGTGAGCTACTGAAGTTACATAAAAAACAGAAGTTACGTAAAACTAATGTACCTTTATTTTCACATGGGGAACGAATTCTGTTTTCCTTGGTGAAAGTCCACAGTTTGAGTTGTGAACCCAAAACCGCAAATTTGAAATATATGTATTTAAAAAAATGGAATGGAATGGAATAAAATGCCAATGCAGAAGTGCCAAGAGCTGAAATTCCTTGCGTGAGTGAGTCCACCCCCATGTTCAACTTCCCAGTATGATCAGTTAAATAGCCTCTTATTTGAATCATTATGTCTTACAAGTTGCAAACCTCAGTAAAAGCTGAATTCAGAGGGGTTTTTTTTTGTTCTTCCATAGTCTCATTTGCAAGTGGAAAGGGAAAAAGGGGTTCTTGCTTTTTTATTTCTCTTTAAATCAATTCCAATCATCTTGTCCACTCAGTTTAGGCAGGAGTGGAGGTGGATGGGTCAAACAAACCCTGATTGTCACCAGGAGACCAGTGTCCGTGTGCCATGTGAACTCAAGCCTCAATATTGTTATTTGGAGTCATCCTGGTTAACGGTGTCCGGCAGTAAGTACGAGAGTGGTGTTTTTAAGCCCAACCCTGTTCTTTTACGCTAACCTTAGTCAAGTGGCTTTATGGTCTAAAGTTAACCGTTTCCTGTGAACCCAGAAGTTTATTTTGAAAAGCCACAATGTATGTCAATTGCGGAAAGTGTCACAAAAAGCTAAACTTAAAAGGTACATGTTAAATATATTTTTCCCAAAGATATAATACACTGATGTTTGTTTAAGCGTTATTTTTTCTGGATTTATTTTGATATTTAATTCTATGAAACAGGGGTGGGATTGGCTTCAACACCAAATTACATCATCAGTGCTCGTATCGGGGGTATTTTGACTTGGAGCAACTTTCATAGGAATGAATGGGGCCTTGCTTCCACTCTGTATCCATTTATTTGTTGGTTTAGATAGCTTTAATGAGAGTTTTTTGAGTGTTAAATGTTTTGTCGTTTTTATATTCATGATTATTCAACTTTGGTGACAAATACTTAAGATTTGAAGCTGAGTTTAGGGGCTTTAAGTTTGTTTGTTTATCTCGTTTTCTAATGCCGGCGTCCTCGCCTACATACCCACGCAATGGTGCGCTCACCTTCACTCAAAAACAAACAAATCCAGTCTCTAATCACAGCTTTTTTTTCATATTATGCTGTTGCTTGCACTGCCTCAGTCTGCTCCTGACCAACTAGTTTTTTATTTGTAGCATCTTTTATCTTTTCCAGCTCTGAACCCCGGCAGGTCGGCTTCAAACCAGGAGCCACCTTCGGCGCCCTCCTTTGTTACCGCCTCCCTCTCTCCCTCCCCTTTGTGTTTTCCTGTGGACAAGTTCCCCTCCACATCCCTGCTTGGGTTCTAGATTTTATCTTTTTGTTGTTCCACCTCCAGTAGCTTTATGACCCAGCTTTGTTTGTGCGTTTTTTGTTGTTGTTAGGAGGCAGCGGGCAGTCTCCGGACAAAACCGAATCTTAATTTCAACCCCTTCCCAGGTTTTCTTTATTTGTTCTAAGAGCTTATCCATGCCTCCCTCCACTCCGGAGACCTTCCCGGGGTGCTGAGTGAGCGAGGAACATTTCATTCATTCCACTTTTTGTCCCTCGGTTGATTTTGGGACATTCTGATGTTTCATTTCAAAATAAAAGCCTTTTGAAATCACATATTCTGCCATTTTCATCTTCTAATTTCAGATTACAATTAAAAAAGAAAACCGTCCATAATCAAAGATTCATTCCACTTTGTGTCCCTTAGTTGATTTTGGGACATTCTGATGTTTCATTTCAAAATAAGAGCCTTTTGAAATCTCACATATTCTGCCATTTTCATCGTCTAATTACATTAAAAAGAAAACCGTCCATAATCAAAGACTCGTTCCACTTCAGGAGGACAGTGGACATCCCCAGTGTGTCCCTCGCCAGATTTCAGGACATTCTGATGTTTCCTTTCAAAATAAAAGCCTTTTGAAATCTCACATTTTCCACTCCGGAGACCTTCCTGGGGTGCTGAGTGAGCGAGGAAAAAGGCGAAGGAAGGGTGGCATGGTGGGGGTCTCATGGCTCTGCACAATCAGAGCGGTGCCTGGTTTTAATGAGAGAAGCCTGTTTGTTAAGTCCACTCAGGGAGGCTGTGCAAGTGCTTAGCATTTGCTCTCTAATTAGGAAAGCTAAACAGTCCCTATTGCTGAGGATCAACCATTAGGGGGGAGTGGAGGCACTCAGCGTGGCTGTGCATGGGGTGCAGATTGCTGGGCCAAACCGTGGAGGAAGCAGGAGGAGGAGGAGGAGGAGGAGGCGAGGACGGAGAGAAAAAAGACAAATGTGCAGTTATTGTCGTCGCAAACAATAGGCTCAAATTTTTGGAAAGCGAGAATCGATTTCTGCAATCATAGCAGTGATGAAGAAACCAATCACACAGAGTGCCAGCAGGTACTACACTCAAAAAATGTTTTGTTGAATGAACATCATTTTATTATGACAAGTGGTTGCAGGAAATCATTTTATCTGAATCTAGATATGTTTATCATGTTGACTGGACTTACACATTTTAAGTACATTTTAAAAAATTATATAATGTATTTTTTTCTCAATTATTTTGAGTTCATTTTACTACATTTTTCTTAGTTAATCCAATTAAACCCACTTTAAATTAACTTAAATAAATTGTGTATGTTTTTTTAAAATATATTGTACTCTTTCAAATCAATTAAAATGTTTAAATTGTACCATTTTTTATTAAGTTGATTCTAATTAAATATTTTTTAACTATCATACATGACAGAGAACCACAAGATGTGTAGACCACCAACTTCAATATGATACAAACAATACAACACAAGAAAGCAGAAACACACTGCTCAGATCCCGTCAACCATAATCATAAGGATGGAATGAACAGTCTAAACTGACAAAAAAACTTGAAATTTTGATTAATTAAATTTTTTCGAGCTACATTTAATTAACCCTTTGATGCACAACCTTAGTCCAAAGTGACCCGACAGAGTTTTTATGTTCTATATCTTTGCAATAAATTATTTTCATAATTCAGTATTCCAGGTTTTCCTCAATTACTTTGATTTTGATCATCATACAACCTAATTTTACGTTTTCCTTTATTCATTTTTTAATAAAATCCCTTTTTGTGTCACTACTCTTCTAATGAACAACATGAGTCAAAAATGACCCGTATCCATTTTTTAGCTAAGTAGCTTGCTAAGCTAACTACTTAGCTACTTAGCCAATAAGTTCGCTATGTAATAACACAAAAACGTTTTTTTCTTCATAAAGTATGAGAGGCAAAATGGAAATAATGATCGGTCTTGGCTAAGTGTTTAGCTTAACAAGCTACTTAGACAAGTAGTTAGCTAAGTAGTTAGCTTAGCAAGCTACTTAGCCAAATAGTAAGCTAAGTAGTTAGCTTAGCAAGCTACTTAGCCAAGAAGTTAGCTTAGCAAGCTACTTAGCCAAGTAGTTAGCTTAGCAAACTACTAGGCAAGAAGTAAGCTAAGTAGTTAGCTTAGCAAGCTACTTAGCCAAGTAGTTAGCTATGTAATTATACAAAAACCTTTTTTCTTCATAAAGTATGACAGGCAAAATTGAAATAATGATCTTCTTTTGTATCAAAAACAAGATATCTAAAGAATACTTGGAATATTCAATCATAAAATAAGTTGATATCCAAAGACAGAGCACAGAAACACACGGCAGCATTAAATAACATGAAGGGAATGAATGAATGAGGGTCATTTTGGACCATGTTGTGCATTAGAAGGGGGTCAATATGTTGTGCATCAAAGGGTTAAATAAAATAAGATGTTGAAATTACATGTATTTTATAAGTGGAGTTAAATAACACATACTTTCTATTAAAATATGCTTAAATAATATATGTAACATTTACTAAGGGTCAAAATCACTTTTTTCAGTGTGCAGCATGTGAGGGTAAAGCATCAAGCGTGGCCAAGTCACTGCAAGGAGTCCACCTAGTGGCGGTTCACGGAACTGCAGCAAAAAATCACTTTATTTGTCTTAACAGCAGCTGAAAGTGTGACCATTTCATCATCGTTATATGCAGTTTACCAAACTGTGTGGTCACAAAGATTATCAAGTGAAGCCATCCACCTTCTTAAGTGGGAGTGGGCGGGAACTGGTGTTGGGAGGCTGAGTGGAGCTCAGTGGGCCTGATGAGGATGTTGACAGGGACAACAACAGCATCCTGCCACAGCTCCTTTTATCCTCACAATAAATGCCTCCCTGATTACCCCGCTCCCCGCCACGCAGGCTGCTGTTAAAGTGCAAGAAGAGACGAGCGCTTTTTAGATTAAGACCCTGATCAGATTTTCATAACTCAGTTTTCAGGGAGAGAGGGATCGCTGGTGGAAACACAGAGAGATGTTAAAGTGTGTGTTGCCTGTAATCAGTTTTCTTTGTCTGCATCCATTTCACTTTGAGTAAAACCTTGTCATTGATGGTAGCGTTGTGCTAAGCTCTGGCTTTCAAATAGTCCCAGCGACTTAATAAAGCACAAGCCTGTAATTATGTTCAGTGTTGCTGTTACAGTTGCCAGCAATCGCAGCTGAAGTGTTTATTTTCAATTGGTATAAATCTGCTTTTCTACACAAAAACATGACAAGGATTGGTTTTTCTTAAAAACAACACATTCCATGTATGTGAATGTCATTAATGACAGAAAGATGGATAGATGGGGAGAGAGAGAGACAAAGAGAGGGAAGGAAGGAGGGAGAGAGAAGGGAGGGAGGGAGACAGAGAGGGGGGGAGATAGATAGATAGATAGATAGATAGATAGATATGGAGGGAGAGATTGATAGGGAGGGAGAGAGAGAGAAAGAGAGGGGGGAGAAGGAGGAAGAGGGGGAGAAAAAGACAGGAGGGAAGGAGAGATACGGGGGAGAGAAGGGGGAGAAAGAGAAGGGGGAGAGAAAGAACGAGAGGGGAGAGATGGGGGGGAGAAAGGGAAGGGGGAGGGAGAGAGAGAGACACAGAAAGAGAGAGAGAGGGGGGGGAGGAAGAGGGGGAGAAAGAGAGAGGAGGGAAGGAGAGATACGGGGGGAGGGAGAGGGGAGGGGGGAAGAAACGGGGAGAAAGAGAAGGGGAGAGAGGGAGAGAAAGGAGAGAAAGAGAGGGGGGAGGGAGAAAGAGAGACAGAAAGAGAGAGGGGGAGAAAGAGAGGAGGGAGGGAAAGATACGGGGGAGAGAAAGAAGGAGGGGGGAGGGAGAGAGAGGGAGGGAGGGAGAGAAAAAGGAGAGAAAGAGAGGGGGGAGGGAGAAAGAGAGAGACACAGAAACAGAGAGAGGGGAGAGAAGGAGGAAGAGGGGGAGAAACAGAGGAGGGAGGGAGAAATATGGGGGGAGAGAGGGAGGGAGAGAGAGGGAGGAGAAAGAGAGAGACACAGAAAGAGACAGGGGGGAGGGAGGGAGGGAGAGAAGGAGAGAGGGAGATAGATAGATAGATAGATAGATAGATAGAGAGGCCTATATTGCAACAAGTGCTTCAAACTAAATACTTGTACAGCATTTCTTCCTATGCTAAGTAGAGATGCTGTAAAAACTTAACACAAAACATAATATAACCTGGAAAAAATAATCTCCCAGCATTAAATGTAAAACAGTGCCAATGCTCATTCTGAGTCTAATGCATTCTATTCTATTTTTTCACAGAGTCCCAACTTTATTTTTGATGCCTTCTGCTGCATTTACAGTCTGCAGCTTCCTGTTAGTGTCTGAATGGATCAGACCAGAGAGATCCATCACTGTTTGCTGTCATGTCGTGATGAGCTGAAGGTTCAGAGCCGTTGGTGTAACTCAGGTAACGCTCGTTCTCTTTCCCACGATAGCATCTGACAGTGAAGGCAGCACCCCCCCCCCCCCCCCTCCTGCTGTGTGCACCCTTATCTATTTCTCCTCCATTACTTTCACTCCTCCTCTCTCTCTCTCTTTCTGCTGAGTCTCAATGCTTCAGGTTGTATGTGTCTTTGTGTCTGTCACCTCTCTTCCTCCCTCCTCCCTCTCTCCCTCCTCCCTCTCTCCCTCCTCCCTCTCTCCCTCCTCCCTCTCTCCCTCCTCCCTCTCTCCCAGACAGTAACCGGGATGGCGATTCACCAGACGGCGAGTATTTTTAGCGCCGCCACAGACGGCAGCGTGTCACAGACCAGAGTGTTCTTTATCTCAGCTGTCAGGGCGCTTCTCCTGGAAATGGAACCTGTCCATTTGGGTGAAGGTAGGGAAGGGGACAAGACCTTTTGGTAACGCTTCATATTAAGGTCCTTGTAATAACCATTAACAAGTAATAAGGCCCTTGTGAGTCCTTACAAGATGCTTATTAACATTACTGTGTTTATAAGCCTATATACAGTGGCGGTTCTAGACCAGTTCTACTGTGGGGCACATTAAAAAACGGCATTAATTATATTTGGGCATTCAAAACCTTTATTTTTGGGATTATATCTCATTTAAGTATATTTGGAAGATACAAATACACTGATTGAAGCAAAGAGACTTACCAACAATAATTACTTTTGCACAACAATGACATTTCTCATTTTTGTGCACAATTACTTTTTTTTTTTTTTTTATTTATTTTGAAAGTGCAGTATAGTGAGAATGCTCTTTTTTTATATACACAAGCTTTTATTGCACAATTAAACTATTATACAATGGACACATTCTGGGTTCCTGTTGTGCACAATGAGATATTGTTCTCATTGTGCACAACAAAAAATAGGTAAGAATTGTTCCGCCGTTCATTGTTATAAATTGATCATTTTATTATTAATTTGACACAGGGGCCACAACAGGGGCCAAGGGCTTCTTCACAGGGGCAGTGGCCCCTGGAGGCCCCTGTGTAGAACCGCCACTGCCTATATAAGTGTTAATAATGGCATTATAATACAGCTAATAGCAGGCTATAAGAGATTTATAATAAGAACATTAATAAAAGCCTCATGAGTATCTTATAATTCTTCATAATAGCATTACAAACACCCGTTATGTCTTTGCCATGCCTTTATTAATCTTATTTTGTTTGCTTTTTGATATTAAAATATACTTTATTGCTCATCTATTATAAGTTAACTATGCACTTGTTAACAGTTAACTATGCTTTTTGCAGCTAAAGGGATCTAAAGCGAGAACAATGCCTTATTACTTGTTAATTAATGCTTATTACAAGGACCTGAATATAAAGCGTTACCGACTTTTTTTCCCGCCCTTTCTCTCATTTTAACTTGAGCTGTTAATTATGTCTAAATAAATGTTGATTTTGCAAATGGATCGCTCACAGTTCAGGTGTCACGTGTCCCAACCTGACAAACCTGGGCAGAAAAATGATTTATCTCAAGTTTGAGCTTCCTGGAATGACTGAGCACAGTATTCTGCCATTTTAAGTGTCTAATTTCAGACTAAAATAAAAAGAAAACCATCCATAATCAAAGATTCTTTCCACTTTGTGTCCCTCTGTTGATTTTGGGACATTCTGATGTTTCCTTTCAAAATAAAAGCCTTTTGAAATCCCTCAAAGTCTTCACTTTTTTCTTTTTATTGTTTAATTTCAGATTAAAATAAAACGAAAACCATCCATAATCAAAGATTCTTTCCACTTTGTGTCCCTCAGTTGATTTTGGGACATTCTGATGTTTCATTTCAAAATAAGAGCCTTTTGAAATCTCACATATTCTGCCATTTCCATCGTCTAATTATATTAAAGAAAACCTTCCATAACCAAATACTTATTCCACTTCAGGTGGACAGTGTGTCCCTCGCCAGATTTCAGGACATTCTGATGTTTCCTTTCAAAATAAAAACCTCCCGTAAGTTACGTAAAAATGTGATTCCCAAAACCTGAGCCATGGAAGTTACGTAAAAAAAACAAAAATTATGTTAAAAAGTGTTTTGCTGCCTGTACAAAACAGCTATATTGTCATTTTTGTGGGGAGACCAGCCTCAGACATCAGTACATATTATCAACAAGTCATAAAAATATACATTTTCTTGCATTTTATAGCTTGAACATTCATATTTGGTCAATTGGTAATCATACATACACGTATGGTTCGCGGTTTCTATGAATTTAGGCTACAAAACCACTGATAAAGGTTTAGGGCAAAAACTTCCTGGTTAGGTGTGATAAAAGACAGTTTAAACAGTAAATAAATGTACGAAAATGCGGGAAGTAAAGCAGTATCAAAGGTGACATGACTACCGTAAGTTACGTAAAAACGTGATTCACAAAACGTGACCCACAGAAGTTACATAAAAAAAACAAAAGTTATGTTAAAAAATGTTTCGCTGCCTGTACAAAACAGCTATATTGTCATTTTTGTGGGGAGACCAGCCTCAGACATCAGTACATATTATCAGCAAGTCATAAAAATATACATTTTCTTACATTTTATAGCTTGAACATCCATATTTGGTGGTGAAATAGCAGCTTTATGGATGCTGTGACTAACCCAGACTTTAGCCATAGCCGAAAGCACCTCTACGGTCAAGATGCTCCCTGATGTAACACCAAACATGCACAGCTTGGGAGTATATGTTTGATTCCCTAACAACCTCCAAACACATTGGACAGCAGAGACCAAGAAGCAGACCTTTCTGCCTTTTTCTTCACTGCAGAGGGAGTAGAAAGATCTGCTGCGGGCTACGACTGGGGGTCAAACGGTCGGCTTTGTGCATCACAGTTCGGAGTCTGCTGAGACTCTCCTCTGGCAGCGTTCACACACTCTCTCAGTAAACCGGCTGTCCACGTGAATACCAAGGAGGGGTGGATGCTGACAGAGAGGAGGGGAAGATGGAGGTGGTGGGTGGGGGAGAGGCGGAGAAGGTGCTGCTCTGTGGGGCAAAGAAGTCAGAAATGATTCCCAGTTTGGTCCGTCAGACTGTCAGGTTGTGTTCAGGTGATCGTATTCAGCAGGTTTGTATGACTATTTCTCCATTACTGTCATAAAGACACACTGTTTTAATTTTTACATGGCTCTATTTTAAGTGTCTAATTTCAGACTAAAATAAAAAGAAACCCGTCCATAATCAAAGATGCATTACATTTTGTGTCCATCGGTTGATTTTGGGACATTCTGATGTTTCATTTCAAAATAAAAGCCTTTTGAAATCTCACATTCTGCCATTTTCATCTTCTAATTTCAGATTACAATTAAAGAAGAAAACCGTCTATAATCAAAGATTCATTCCACTTTGTGTCCCTCGGTTGATTTTGGGACATTCTGATGTTTAATTTCAAAATAAGAGCCTTTTGAAATCTCACATATTCTGCCATTTTCATCGTCTAATTACATTAAAAAGAAAACCGTCCATAATCAAAGACTCGTTCCACTTCAGGTGGACAGTGGACATCCCCAGTGTGTCCCTCGCCAGATTTCAGGACATTCTGATGTTTCCTTTCATATTTCATATTTCCTTTCCTATATGTAATTGCTGCCAAAGGTGCCACAACAAAGTATTGAACAAAGGCTGTGAATACTTATGTACATATTATATTTTCGTTCTTTATTTCTAATAAATTTGCAAACATTTTAAAAAAACTTTTTTAAAGTTGTCATTATGGGGTATTTTGTGTAGAATTTTTAGGAAAAAAAATAATTGAATCCATTTTGGAATAAGGCTGTAACATAAAGAAATGTGGAAAAAGTGAAGTGCTGTGAATACTTTCCGTTTGCACTGTATACACTGCAGAAAAGGTGTTTAGTCTAAAAACAAGATAAAAACACTAAATCTGAGGGAATTGATCTTGCTGCATGGACAGATAATTTACCTTGACAAGATTTATTAAATTAAGATTATTAAATCTAGAAATAAGCATGTTGTACGCTAAAAATAAGAAATTAACTTCTGAAACAAGATAAATAAGAAATTAACTTCTAAAACAAGATATATTATCTAACACTTCTAAATCTAAAGGTTTTTTTTTTTTTATCTTGGTAAGAAACAAATAATTTGCAGTGTACTGTGTACTTAATATTGCTCATATTGTGGATTTTAAAGCATGGTGGCATTATTCCATATTTTTTTACAGCAAGAAATCTCATTAAAAAACAAAAAAAACGACAATGCATTCGTCAAATCTCATTAGTTCTCATTGGCTAGAGCAGGGGTCAGCAACCTTTTCCATGAAAAGTGACATTTTTGGCCAAAAAACAAAGAAAAATCCCTCTGGAGCCACATCTATCACTCATAAGCCAAAGACTTATAGAACAAAATTAGATTTGGAGGCACGACAAATTTTCAATATATATCCTCATATCGTCTATGTCCATCATTATTATGAAAATTGATCTAAAAAGAGTTGTCATTGGCAGCCATTTTGCAAAATGGTCGCCAAATTAAAAATGTATGATGGGCCCATATCTGTATTGTTTCTTTGAGCATAACTACCAAATTTGATGCTTCTATCTCTTATTATTCATTGTTAATATATAATTTTATCTAAAAAAATTGTCATTGGCAGCCATTTTGAAAAATGGCCACCATATTGAAAACTCTTGATGCCTCGATATGTTCCCCATGTCTTTGGCTATAGCTATACCAAAATGTATGTTTCTATCACCTATTATCCATTGTAATGTAAAATTTAATCTAAAAACAGTCATCCAGGTCTTACAGATTTTATCGGCTTCATTGTGTGATGATCCCCTCCCCCTCTGGGGGTTGTGCCATTCTGGATTTCTCTTCCTGTGTAGGAGGAGTCACAGGACATGCCACTCCTCCAGTCTGCAGAGGCTGGAGGAGGCTGGAGGAGCACACCTGACTCCACTCTCAATTACTGAGCTTATATAGAGGAGCTGAGGCCTCAGTTCTCTCTCTCTCTCTTCTCCTCCACAGCCTCCACCTTGGTTTGTTTAGTTGGTTTGATTATGTTGGTTTTGTTTAGTTTGGTTGGCTGCTTTGGCTTATACATTTGCATTTCATCACGTCGCATGCATGCACACACCTCACCACTGATTTACTGACTCACATAATTAAGTTCCTTTGTGTTGATTTTGGTAAATAAAATAAACATTACTTTATTATAACTTCAAAACATGTGTGGTCTCCTTGTTTGTCATGATCTATGAGCTTGTTCATGACGAAATGGGGGCTCGTCCGCTCGTCCATTTAGGACTAATTTAGTGTTTTGTTTGGTCTAGTTTGCAGTGGTGGAATTTGATTGTGGACTTTCTTGGTAAGTAATCTTTGGGAAAGTTTGTTCCACCATTTTGGTTGTTAGATTACATTGTTTGTGGGAGACACACATGTATTGTTTTGGGAGTGAGAGCTTATGTTTTGTGTCTTAGTTTGGTGCTCGGACACTGTGGCTCAGTGTACAAGCGTTCACATGCAGGTTCTTTGTTAACTGCCATTGTTTGTCCCTGTTAGGGTAAGAGCGGGTTCCCTTGGAATTCGTTTGGGGGGTTTATAGTGTGGGGGTGAAAGCGGTTTTCAGCAGTTGTCTCGGGAGCACATCCGGCGTTGCAGGAAGCTGCCATTGCTGGTGGCTGCATCGGGCTACCGGGCTGCAACAAAAATCGGGCTTTAGTGCATAATTACCCGCCGCAATTAGCCTCCTGAAGACTAGGGGGGAGCTTAGTTTAGATTCTGGTTAGGCAGTTAGTGGGGCGAACTTTGGTGGTAGGTTTGATGTGTATTGTGGACGGTTGGCGCGCTGTGGGTCATGTGTAATTTATTAATCTGTAGCATCATTGGACATGAAGTGTTGTCTGAGATACATTGACCTGTGGATTAGCTGAGGATTGATTTTGTCAGGCTGATTTGTTTGTGTGGTAACCATGGCTAGTGTAGAGGAGTTTTTGAGTGCTCCGTCTGAGGAGTTGTTAGATCGCTGTTCAAGGGAGCAACTGGTAAGGATCGCGGAACATTTTGAATTAGATGTTGGAGATAAGCGTGTAAAGGAGGGTGTGAGATCTGTGCTTAAGGCAAATTGGTCTGTTTTGGGTATGGTGCAACCCGCTGTCAGGTCTAAAGAACGTACTCAAAGTCCAGATGAAGTGTCTAAGGTGTATGCCCTTGGTGAAGCCACTAGTAATGTGGGTCTAACGTTTGAGCAGCAGAGAGAGTTAATATTAATGCAAAGGGAGAATGATATGGTTAATTTGGAAAGACGCAGGCTGGAACTAGAGGTGCGCCGGTTGAGCTTAAGTGCACCTGGTAGCTCAGTAAGTGGAGCTCAAGTGTTTCCTGGTCCACCTTTGTTTGATGTTGTCACTAGTCTGCGTTTAGTGCCTCCATTTTCAGAACGAGACCCAGATACTTTTTTTTCACTGTTTGAACGCGTAGCCATTACTCGGGGTTGGGGTGATGAAGACCGCACCTTGCTCTTACAGTGCGTGTTAATTGGTAAAGCACAGCAGGCTTACTCTGCCCTGTCTATGGCTGAAAGTAAAAGCTATTCTACGGTTAAAGCAGCGGTGCTAAAATCATATGAGTTGGTGCCAGAGGCCTATCGCCAGAGATTTCGGGCATGGGAGAAGTCTGGGGAACAAACGCATGTGGAGTTTGCCAGGGATCTGGTTACTCATTTCAACCGTTGGTGCACAGCTTCTACTGTAGACACGTTTGATAGATTGTGTGATTTGATTGTTCTGGAGCAATTTAAAAATTCTGTTCCTAGCCACATTGCAACGTATGTAAAAACACAAAGTGAAGTCTGCTGCAGAGGCCGCTGCTCTTGCAGATGATTATGTCCTTACGCATCAGGCTAACTGTGAGTTTCGTGTGCCTGCTGGGTACAGGCCAGGTCAACCCGGGCCAGGAAGTAGATGGCGCGAGGAAGGTGCTGGTTCGCGGTGCAAATTAGTACAGGGCACGCGGGCTCAATCATATGGGGACTTTAATCTGTGTAATTATTGCCAGCAGAGAGGGCACTGGAAAAGTGAATGCCCTGCACTTAGAGATAAAGCAAAGTCCTCTGGTAAGTTAAACTCACATGTGAAACCTGTCGCATTGTCATCCACGCAGATCGTTAGGAAGGAAAAAGTCGTTACATTGCTTTCCTCTGTGGGTAGGTCTGGAAAGGAATGTGACTACTCGGCCTTTATGTCAGATGGTTGTGTGTCGATTCCAGGCCAGAAGAAGGTCGCAGTTAAAATATTGAGGGACACTGGGGCACTACATACTTTTGTCCATCAATCACTGCTACCATGCTCATCTGATACAGACACGGGAGACTTTGTTTTGATGCGTGGGATGGGGATGAATGTTATCCCAGTACCAGTGCATAAAATGGAATTATGTTGTGGATTTGTGACTGGTGTTGTGGCAGTGGGGTTACGGCCTGCATTGCCTGTGGAAGGGGTGGATATAATTCTTGGGAATGACCTGGCAGGAGGCAGAGTTTGGGCTGAGGCTCCACCCCCGAGTGTTGTCACCCAGGTTCCTGAACCTCTACCTGCTGTCTCACAGGCTGTGAGGACAGAGGTGGATCCTGAGGCTGAGCTGTTTCCAGTGTGTGCAGTAACTCGAGCAATGAGTCTGGTAAGAGACCAACCTGCTCAACGATCGAAGGCTGAGGGAAAAGTTATTATACCTGAGCCTCTGAAGTCCATCCCTTACATTGATCTTATTAGAGAACAAGAAATGGACCCCTCACTGAAGGTTTTGTTTGATCTGGTGTCTCCAGGGGTAGACATGGAAACTGCAGCTCAGGGGTACTTTTGGCAAAGTGGGGTGCTGGTGCGGAAATGGTCTGCACAGGGAGATGATTTTGTGTGTAAACCAGTTGTGCAGATTGTGGTGCCAGAGAGCTTCAGAGAGTCTGTCCTGAAAGCCTCCCATGATGACGTGGCTGGTCACATGGGTGTGCGTAAAACTTACCAACGAATCTTGCGTCATTTCTTTTGGCCCAGATTGAAGAAGGACGTGGCTGCTTTCATTAAAACTTGCCATACTTGTCAGCTGACTGGGAAACCCAACCAGACTATAAGCCCAGCACCATTAAGTCCTATTCCAGCTTTGAATCAACCATTTGATTATTTGATTATGGATTGTGTAGGTCCATTGCCTCCTTCAAAATCAGGTAGTCAGTATTTGTTGACAGTTATGTGCCAGGCCACCCGTTATCCTGCAGCTTACCCGTTGCGCTCTATTACTGCTAAGTCGGTGGTAAAAGCATTGTCTCAGTTCATTTCTGTGTTTGGCATTCCAAGAGTCATTCAGACAGATCAAGGTTCCAATTTTCGCTCTGTTGTTTTCACAAGTCCTGCAGCAACTCCAGATTAAGCATAATCAGGCATCAGCTTATCATCCCCAAAGTCAAGGTGCCTTAGAGCGTTTTCACCAAACCTTGAAATCACTCCTGCGTGCTTATTGCACACAGCTTAATCGGGACTGGGAAGAGGGCCTCCCTTGGTTGTTGCTGGCTGCCAGAGAGGTTGTCCAGGTCAGCACTGGATTCAGCCCAAATGATCTGGTTTTTGGGCATCTGGTGCGTGGGCCGCTGGCCGTTTTGCAGAGTGGCTGCCAACAGTTGGAGCCGCCTCAGAATTTGATTGATTATGTGAATGGCTTTAGGCATAGACTGTACATGGTGGGACGAATGGCAAAACGAAGGTTGAAAAAATCTCAGAAGAAAATGAAATCACTGTTTGACCGTAAAGCAGTAAGGCGGCAGTTCAGGCCTGGAGATCAGGTTATGTTTCTTCTGCCGGTTGTGGGTTCGCCATTTCAGGCACGTTTTGCTGGTCCATGTACAGTCAGGAAACAAGTTTCTGAACATGATTATTTACTGGCTATGCCTAAAGGTAAATCTAGGCTGTGTCATGTTAATTTACTGAAACCCTATTATGCACGTGTACCACTTTCCCCGGGCTCCAAAGGGGTCTTGGATGTAGAGCCTGCATTGTGTGTAAACTCGGAGGTGTCCTCTTCTGCAGGAACAGGTAATGGGGAGGGGGATTGGCCAGCAGATGAGGGTGTATTGCAGGTACGTTTGAACAATACTGAGACATTGAGGTCATTGCCATATGTACTTGGGCATTTGGATGAGGGAAAGCGAAATGAGCTGGTTTCTCTGTTAAATAGCTTTCCAGCGCTGTTTTCAGATACGCCGTCGCAAACACACCTAATCGAACATGATATAGACGTTGGTGATGCACAACCGATCAAACAAAGATTTTATCGTGTTTCACCTGACAAGAGGTCACAGCTGGAGAAAGAGGTGCAATATATGCTAGAGAACAAGATAGCAGAACCCTCTAATTCTAGCTGGGCATCTCCTTGTTTGTTGGTGCGAAAACAGGATGCCACATTTCGGCCATGCACTGATTTTAGAAAAGTGAACAGCGTCACTAAACCAGATGTCTTCCCTTTGCCACGCATGGAAGATTGTGTAGACCAGGTAGGCTCTGCAAAATTTGTAAGTAAGTTTGACTTGCTTAAAGGTTACTGGCAGGTTCCACTGTCTCCAAGAGCTCAGGAGATCAGTGCGTTTATAACCTCTACCGGCTTATATGCCTATAAAGTAATGCCCTTTGGTTTACGTAATGCCCCAGCCACATTCCAGCGGCTGATGAACCGTGTGGTGGAAGGGTTATCTGGGTGTGCTGTGTACCTTGATGACGTTGTCATTTTTAGTGACACTTGGGAGGAACACCTGGTCAGGATACATGCACTTTTGGAAAAATTGTTGTGGGCACAGTTAACCGTGAATCTGGCAAAGTGTGAATTTGCCCGAGCTACCGTTACGTATTTGGGAAAAGTGGTTGGTCAGGGGGAAGTTCGCCCAGTTGAGGCTAAAGTGGTAGCTATTCAGAATTTCCCACCTCCAGTAACAAAAAAAGATTTGATGCGTTTTCTGGGCATGGTGGGATATTACTGAAGTTTTTGTAGAAACTTCTCTTCTGTGGTGGCGCCCCTCACCGATCTTCTGAAGTCCAAGGTTAAGTTTATTTGGTCAGCCAAGGCCCAATGTGCCTTCGAAAATGTTAAAGCTCTCCTTTGCTGCTCTCCTGTTTTGGCAGCACCACAGTTTGACAGGTCTTTTACGTTGCAGGTGGATGCCAGTCATGTGGGGGCGGGAGCGGTGTTGCTGCAATCTGATGATGTGGGTGTGGAGAGGCCTATCGCGTTTTTTTCTAAGAAATTCAATAGGTACCAACTGAATTACTCAGTCATTGAAAAAGAGGCCCTTGCACTAATCTTGGGTCTACAACACTTTGACGTGTACTTAGGGTCTGGGACACCTTTAGTTGTGTATACGGATCATAATCCCCTCACTTTCTTGCGTTCATTACAAAATCCCAATCAGCGTCTCATGAGGTGGGCATTATTTCTACAGCCTTATCATTTGGATATCCGCCACATTAAGGGAAAGGAAAATACAATGGCTGATGCCCTCTCTCGTGCCTTCTAGTGGCTTGCTAAGTCTGCATAGTTAATATTGCCTTATGTGTTTTCCCTTCATTCCATCATGTTCTCTCCTGCTCTCTCTTAAAGTGCTCCTAGGTCTCAAGGTTGCGGAGGGGGTAGGAAGAGTGTTTGCCAAACTGGTAAGATAAACAAACTTAAAATTGAAGGAGGCCTAATTGTGTTTTTCAGTCAGACTTGAGTGCCCAGAGAAGATGTATCTTGGGGGTTGGGATTATTTTAGTGTTTAATGTATGTTGCGGAGTACCTGTTTGGTCTCCTTTCTTATGCGGGGGGGTGTGATGATCCCCTCCCCCTCTGGGGGTTGTGCCATTCTGGATTTTTCTTCCTGTGTAGGAGGAGTCACAGGACATGCCACTCCTCCAGTCTGCAGAGGCTGGAGGAGCACACCTGACTCCACTCTCAATTACTGAGCTTATATAGAGGAGCTGAGGCCTTAGTTCTCTCTCTTCTCCTCCACAGCCTCCACCTTGGTTTGTTTAGTTGGTTTGATTATGTTGGTTTTGTTTAGTTTGGTTGGCTGCTTTGGCTTATACATTTGCATTTCATCACGTCGCATGCATGCACACACCTCACCACTGATTTACTGACTCACATAATTAAGTTCCTTTGTGTTGATTTTGGTAAATAAAATAAACATTACTTTATTATAACTTCAAAACATGTGTGGTCTCCTTGTTTGTCATGATCTATGAGCTGGTTCATGACAATTGTACGTTAAATAGTGGATAAAATTGCCGATATAACAGCTTCACATGTCAACAAACCTTTTTCATGATGACAATTTGAGCAAACTCCTGTTAAAATGTCCTTTATTCATGTCTCATTTTTATTTCTCCCCTTTTAATTAATTCTTAGTAGGCCTACAAACTGTACAGCTTTTTGTAGTTTCCATTTTTTTTGCACTGTAATATTTGTCATCCACCAAACCACCAAGACAATGTTTCCAAAGCACTATTGTGCCTAAAAACAGCCTCACAGAGCCGCTAGCATGACTGCACACTCATATTTTTTGGACAACAATGGAGGTCAATGGAACAGAGGAATAAATGGAGGGTCGGTTCAATGGTTGTGTTTACAAACAGTAAGTTCTAGTTCCTGCATAGTGTACCTTTAAGTCCATTCTTGACCTTGGAAGTAGTTGCTTCACATAAAAAACAAAAACAAATAAAGGTCCACTTATTAGCTTTCTCCAGGGCTTACAGATTTTATCGGCTTCATTGTACGTTAAATAGTGGATAAAATTGACGATATAACAGCTTCACATGTCAACAAACCTTTTCCATGATGACAATTTGAGCAAACTCCTGTTAAAATGTCCTTTATTCATGTCTCATTTTTATTTCTCCCCTTTTAATTAATTCTTAGTAGGCCTACAAACTGTACGGCTTTTTGTAGTATCAATTTTTTTTGCACTGTAATATCCAAACCACCAAGACAATGTTTCCAAAGCACTATTGTGCCTAAAAAAGGCCTCACATACAAACTGTACAGCATGTAGGCATACAAACTGTACAGCTTTTTGTAGTATGAATTTTTTTTTGCACTGTAATATTTGTCATCCACCAAACCACCAAGACAATGAATCCTATAATACTATTGTGCCTAAAAAAGGAGGACAATGGAGGTCAATGGTACAGGGGAATAAATGGAGGGGTCGGTTCAATGGTTGTGTTTA
Organism: Centropristis striata; assembly: GCF_030273125.1. Lineage (NCBI taxonomy): Eukaryota > Metazoa > Chordata > Actinopteri > Perciformes > Serranidae > Centropristis > Centropristis striata. Next base: position 22,826,981 of record NC_081540.1, read on the forward strand.
CAAACAGTAAGTTACAGTTCCTGCATAGTGTACCTTTAAGTCCATTCTTGACCTTGGAAGTAGTTGCTTCACATAAAAACCCCAAATGAAAGTCCACTTACTAGCTTTCTCCAGGGCTGGAGATCAATGGAACAGAGGAATAAATGGTTACATAGACAATATGTGTTCACAAAATCACTTTGTTGTTAATTTTGGTGTTTTTATTTGCTTAAAATGTATGATTTGGCAGCAGTCTGCGAGATAAGCTCTGAGCTTGAGTGTTGTTCTGTCTGAGGAATAAATAATGATCAATATCTTCTCTAATTAATATGTTTTTCCTCCATAAGGCTGGTTTTCCCAGCGGCACAGTGGGGAGGGAGATTCAGGTCAATAATGTGTCTTTCGCCGAGGAGCTCTAATCAAGCCCGAAGGTCTCCTTCTGAATCTTGTTGCATTCTGAGCCTCATTTCCATTCTCCGTCCCTCAAGGCAAGGTAAAACAGTCCCGAGGTATGCAAGGAAAAGGCTCTATCCTCTGCGACGCATGACTAGCCTTCGCCCGCCGCTCGGTCAATTGATATGGAAATGATTGGCGGCAAAGTTCCTCTAAGTGCAGGGAAATAATGGAGCGTCGACACAAAAATAAGACGCGAGTTAAACAAAAGAGTGACAGTGATGACTGTCGCAAGTCTGCTGCTTTGGTCAATCTAATTGTCAGCTTCATTTGCACTTCTCAAACACAAGGTTACACAAGTCATTAAGACTGGGAGCATAAAAGGAAAAACATCGGCATATAAGCAACTAAAAAAGAGTGTTCAAGGTTCGGAAAAACTTGAGTAAGCAAAAGTTTTAAATGCAAAAATAATTAAATGGGCTGTGAAATATATAAAAAAAAAAGATTAATATTATTTCTCCAGCTTTAATGCCTTGAGTCACAAAAGGGATGTCTGTATAAAAACATGTCTGTACCCTTGTGGGAACCCATTAAAGTGAAACTAACATATTCGGTCCATAACATATTTTAATTAGAACTCTGTTTTAATGATTTTTATTAAGTCTGAGTAGAAAAACCAGAGAGAATCAGTATCCCACTGCACTTTGAACGTAAGACGCCTTGCTGCCACAACAATGTAGTCTTTCTCTCCATTGTGGCGATCATAGGGGGGCTGAACATTCAAAGTGGAGATTACAGGGCTGGTGCAGCTCCATTTTCTGCAATTAGTCAGAATGTGGAACACCTGCAGTGAGACTCAGCAATGTGCCAATCAATACAAGTCCCATGTTCTGTGTGACTATAGTAATTATAATCACGGATGACATGTTGTTTTAGCCGGGCATCACATTAGTTGTCATAGGCAAAGTGTCTTATCTGTGGAAGCCCTAAGAGACAAAAAAAAATCTGATCCAAGTAGTTTTTTGTTTGTGTTTCTGTCTTAAGAACATGTAAAAAAATAAAATAAAATAAAAAGTTTGTCAGTTGAATAAAAAACCTGATTGTTGTAATACCCTTTTTGGCCACAAGAGGGTGAAGTGCACCACTGTCCCATGTTCTGTGGCAGTAAAAACATTTTTTTATTTTTCGCTAGCTGAGTTTAAATTTCCACTATGCACTTGGAACACATATACATATAAATTGTGTGATAGCAAGCTAAGTGATATAAGGTCCTCATTAAAATTAGCATCGGTTTGTGAGGACAATGTGTCACTTTCTGCTTACGATGTGCTTAGTGGCTTTTCAAAAATAAGATTCCCTGTTTACAGGCAACATACAGTTACAGGCACAAAAACTATTTGGTTTAGTTTCGGCAAAAAAAACTGTTTAGGAAAAAAAAAGGTTTAGGAAAACTGAGCAGGGTTTTGGTTAAAATAACTATTTTTGGATACAGAAGTTAAAGTTGGCCAGAAATTGTTTTTAAAAAAACACTTTACATGAGACTTACAAATAAATTACCAGATATTTTTTGCATCCCAGGGCTTCCATACACACTGTGTGCACTAGACAACAGATATTTCTTAAAGACACAAATATAGAAGTACAAACTTCACCATTATTTGAGGAAAACATGATGCATCCTGTTCTTGAATTTAAAAAATCGGATTCAAATAGTTTTTTTAATGTGTTTTTGTCTTAAGAACATATAAAAATAAAAAAAAGGTTTAGCAAAACTGAGCAGGGTTTTGGTTAAAATAACTATTTTTGGATACGGAAGTTAAAGCTAAAGTTGGCCAGAAAATAAAAAGAAAACTTCATCAGACTTACAAATAAATTACCAGATATTTTTTGCATCTCAGGGCTTCCGTACGCACCCTGTGCAGTAGACAACAGATATTTCTTAAAGACACAAATATAGAAGTACAAACTTGATGAATCCAGTTCTTGAATTAGGCCAAAAGGCTCCGTTGTGTTCCACAGAGCTTTAATGACGCTGCATGGCCTCGGTTAGCCTGTGTATAATATCGAGCAATAACATAATCTGTGACTTGTAATAAGAATCTTCAAAGCTCTTGTCCAGCATAAACCACATCAAAAGGAAACGTGTGATGCTGCAGGTTATGTAGTTTATTTATGCATCGTGCACAGTGGCTCAAGCAGAAAAAGCCGATTGATTATGCAACCTTTGGAAACATTCATGTTGAAGGGCTAATGTCTGACATTAGACACATGTGACAAAGTCATCCAGGGCCCCGAAGGAACATCCTGTTCTCTAGTTTTTTACAACCTCCATGTCAAGCCTTCCCTATCTAAATACATATAGATTCATACGGGAAGAGATTGATTTCTTCTTCACCTAAAAGTTATTTTTTAAATGGGAAATGCAAGAAGGCCAATATGCTTTTCCTTTATTTTTATGTTTTTAGTCTCTGGCATGTGAGTTACACTGCAAAATGTAGTGCAAAATATACAAATAAAGCAAGAAAACATGATGTATTGTTATTTTAAACAATAGTGTATGGTGAAGTCAGACCTTATGAGTGTACCACAGTGTTATAGTTTTGATTCTGATCTGATTTTACAGTAGTAAAAAGTAGAAGTAGCCAAGCAGACACTTTCAATGAGCTGCATTTGAGAAGCAGGGGTCGGTTCAATGGTTGTGTTTACAAACAGTAAGTTACAGTTCCTGCGTAGTGTATCTTTAAGTCCATTCTTGACCTTGGAAGTAGTTTTTTCACATAAAAACCCCAAATAAAGGTCCACTTACTAGCTTTCTCCAGGGTTTACAGATTTTATCAACTTCATTGTACATTAAATAGTGATTAAAATTGACGATATAACAGCTTCACATGTCAACAAACCTTTTCCATGATGACAATTTGAGCAAACTCCTGTTAACTGTCCTTTAGTCATGTCTTATTTTTATTTCTCCCTATTTAATTAGACTGCCTGAAAGACACACTGGCTTTTTTTTTTTTTTAACCTTTTTCTTCTTTTATTTTCTTTTTTAACTCTTACTCTGTTTTTAGATTGAGTTTTTATTACTATTTTATTGTTTTAGTGTTTTTAGTATTTTATTGTTTTCATTGTTTTTATTTATAACTATATTTGTGTATGATTTGTATTGTATTTTACTAATTGTACAGCACTTTGGTCAACTGAAGTTGTTTTTAAATGTGCTCTATCAATAAACTTTGACTGGACTTGACTTAATTAATTCTTAGTAGGCCTATATTACTTTAGCCTTTTAATGTCTGGGGTAGATGTGTGATTTTTTCTAGATTTTTTTAAATTTCTTGTCTTTCCTATTTGTCTTTGTTCTTCATATTTAAAACATTTTTTTCAACTCCCCCATGTATACTATTGGATGTAATTCCTGTGAGCTGCAGTACCACCCCGCAGCAGCAGGTGGCGGTAGCGCGCTAGCTCAATGCTACATTCCCCCTCAGGAAAATAAAACGAGGAAGAAGAAATCTTAACATCAACAGTGCAGCATTAAAGGAGGTAACGTGCTTTGTGTCGCATAATTGTTTTATATGTCGTGACTTTAGATAGATATTATGCATTTCTCGTTTATAATCTGTACCTTATGGTGCTATTGCGACACAATGTGCCGAAGCAGTTATTAGCTTTACGTTAGCATTAGCGGTCCAGCTAAGCTAGCTGCAGCTAAGATGTAATTATTTGGTGCGTGTGTGGGCGGAAGGCTGGATGTATCATGGAAATGTGATATAATATATTATATTATGATGTATTAGAGAAGTAGGTCACGCTGTATTAGGGTATTACGGCCTGCAGGAGCTGCTGAAGCATTCCGTGGCTTTATATTCTGTTAATAAAACGACAGCTGAGTATTTTTAGCTGCTTTATCACACCTGCCTCATCTCTCTGCAGACATCCAGCAGTCAACATGGACACAAGAGCCTTCAGGAACCCGTACTACGACTATGATGGGAACCCTGCCACCACTCAGGCTCTGTTTGACAGCCAGGGGAAGGTAAAGCATGAAGATTATATGTGATGCATGTGATCCACGTACAGTAAAACCTTGATCATTTGATTTCTCTTCTCTTCTTCAGCTCACAGCAGAGTTCGCCCAGCGGCTGAGCAGTAAGATCAGTGAGCTGTTAGCTGTGATGGAGAACGGGCTGAAGTCTGCCGACCCCAGAGACTGCACCAGCTACACCGGCTGGGCAGGTGATGGCACACTCACACCGCTCAGATAGTCACATCTATGGTGTGGTTGCATTCATTTCACTGCATGTACTAGTTAATATCAAGAAGTAAGGCTGCAAATAGGATTTAAAAAAAAAACAACTTTCTTTTTATTGATTTTTCAGTGAAAAAACATAACACAAAGATATAATTATACGCACAGAACAGGTACATCAGACAGGGTCATCCACAGCAAAACACAATGGCAGGTTTAGTTTTAAACCAGGGATTCCCAAAGTGTGGTGCGTGGACCCCTGGGGGTGCGCGAGATGAAAAATGTAATGGCGGTCTGATAATGACACAATTACATTTTTTTCCCCCACACAATAAAGACGTGTTATTAATTAATTAATAAATACAGGCTATTCAATTTTGTATCATTTTTTGGTCATTTTTGCATGTATTTTGGTCATTTTTGCATCTATTTTTTGGTTGTTTGGTAATTTTTACATGTATTTTTGGTCAATTTATGTCTATTTTGATAATTTTGTGTCATCTTTGGTCATTTTTGCTTGTTTTGATCTTATAATGAAGCGTAGAAGAAGTTATCTTCTTGTTCTAGTATCATTTTTCCAGCCTGTGTTATGATGACAGGTTGTGTTCACTCCACGCTCGTTTAAATTTGCTGCAATTTTTGTTCAACGCAGCTCAAAATATTATAACATTTTCCCAACTGATCTGCTTTCTGCCTCTGATCCTGAGCCTGTCATCATCCTCCACCTTTAATATGGCTATAAAAAATCTTATTGCATTTTGGTTTTTTTGAAGGTGTGGGGGATTTGGGGGTGCGTCAACCCGGTTGGGACATAGAAGAGGGTACACGGCTAAAAACGTTTGGGAACCGCTGTTTTAAACAAATGTCTGGCAGAAATCAGGCTGACGGATCAGGTCTAGGGGTTTTAAGGCACAAGGTCCCTCTCGGTCCACAGTGACACAAAATACCTTCGTCTGTGCTGTCCACAAGGTCAACGGGAACAAAAACAACAACAAAAAACTCATAACAAGCAGAAATGGAATATATATATATATATATATATATATATATATATATATGAGTCAGTGACAAATAAGGATTGGCAAGATGTCAAATGGTGTAACCACAAAAAAATGCTAAATATTAAATACTTCATCCACCTACATTGTATTTAAGTGGACTTATACATATAATTACTTCATTTTAAAAAACATCAAATTAATTCTTTTTTTTTAGTATTTCTACATTTACACATTTCGTCAATATTGAGCAGAACATATTCTAAATACAACCATTTTTTCTTTTTCAGGTTTTGACAAATTATGTAAAATTTGTTATATACCATAGTGTTACAATGTAAATGTGGATTGTATTTGTATTTTTTTCTCATTTTAGTTCGCATTTATTTTCCTGTATATAATCAGATTTTTATGGGGGGAAAATTACTGGTTACACCAACTGACCACTGCGTTAGATCACGTCATTGACCCATATATATATATATATATATATATATATATATATATATATATACTAGGGGAGAAACGCTCCTGACCCAGGGGGAAAATAAGGGGGCTGTCTCATTCTTCCAGAGTTACCAGACTAACTGAATTTCCCCTCGGGATAAATAAAGTAATTTTGATTTGATTAAGCCCTTTTATCATTTAGGCCCATTTACAGAGAATTGGGGTTAGGGGAAGTGTATTTTTAGGAGGAAATAGCAGGTCAACAAAAAATATGCCACATTGAGGTTAGAGGTGTGAGTCAGCGTATCGGCCCCACGATACGATTTTATCCCGATACGATACGATATTATTGCGATATGATATGATATTAAGCTTTTTTCCATATGGTGAGTATTGCGATACAATATATTGCGATTTAACTGTTTAACTGCATTTTGTGTCCACAAAATTAAATCCAATCAAGAATTGTTTTGTCAAATAAGCATAAATTCTCAGTCTATTCATCTCACTTCAGTCTTTTTATTTCTCCACAATGAGAGTCAAACCCACAGACTGACCAACAAAGTATTCAGTCAAACTGAACTTAAAACTTAAAAGTTCTGAATTGGGAGGCAGCCATGTTTGTAAAGAGGAGACGTGGGAACCTAGAGAGCCTGTTTTCTTTCAGATAGCATGATGTCAGAGGTCACATACCGCTTTGAAAATCACCATGAAACATTGAAAAATTGCCCAGTTTTGCAGCATCATTTTGACAACTTCCCGACATGATATCCTGACGCACCTATAGATTCCTCAGATCTGCTTGTTTCTTATGATACCAGAATCTCCAACGGCGAGAAAAAAAAACTAGCTGTTGGAGCGCTAAATATGGATACTTGGCAGCCATGAATCCATATAATATTGCCACATATGGGTCAATGACGTCATCTAACCCAGTGTCAGTTGGTGTAACCAGTAATTTTTCCCCCATAAGAATCTGATTATATACAGGAAAATAAATGTGAACTAAAATGAGAAAAAAAATACAATCCATGTTATATTGCAACATTATGATATATAGCAAATTTTACATAATTTGTCAAAACTTTAGAAATTTTTTTAGAATATGTTCTGTTCAATATTGACGAAAATGTGTAAATGTAGAAATGATAAAAAAAAATGATGTGTATGAGTCCACTTAAATACAGTGTAGGTGGATAAAGTATTTAATATTTAGCATTTTTTAAAATCATTTGTCGCTGACCCATATAATGATTTAATGATTTTTCCCCCACCTCTAATAGAGGTGTTCAGAACATTACCATAAGTTGTTGCAGCAATTTTTAAATTTGAGAATGGATCGAAATGGTTAAAAAACCCACCAAGGATTTAATAATTGAGGCTCATACTCAACATTATGAAACCTGATTCACTGAGACATCTGATACTGTCTCATCTAGCTGAATGATTCATTATTCATCTCCTTCCATTACATGTTTGTATGTGGAATTTTTAAAAAGCCCTTCGTCCAAATTGCCTGACTCATATGTCTTGTTTCGCCAAAATAAACAGTAAAATCCGAATCATTCGGTTATAATTCATCCAATATTTGTTTACAGTCATAAAAGATGAATACATTTAAGGAGCTGTACCAAAGAAATTTGAGCACATTTTGCTTCAGAAATTATTTATGCTTTAATTTTACAGTGTTGTGCACAATAGGGATCGATAGATTTTTCTGTCTGGATGTGATGTTCAGCTAAAATACATTAACTTAAATACATTACTTGCTTAATGTCACACTCAGGTCTATCTTATGGTTAGTTATAACAGCAAGAAGAGAAAGATGGGAAGAGAAATTACTTTAAATGTGTGATTAATATTGTTTTCTAGTGTTTTTGTGTACATTTTTAGTAGCATTTTTGCCTTTTTTATCCTTTCAGCTGCTGTAAAGCATCTTTGAGTACTAGGAAAAGCTCTATATAAATAAAATGTATTCTTTTTTATATTATTATTATTACTGTTATTACACGGAACTGCTGATAAAACAGAGACCTGCACAGAAACGGATTGATGCACTCATGAAAAGCTCCAAAACACCTTATTTAAAAGCATTTAAAGCAAGTTTTGTGTTGAAGTTTGTCAGCGGTACTCTTAAGTACGGCTGGGCGATATGGACCAAAAGTCACATCCCGATATATTTAGGCTGAATATCGATATACGATATATATCCCGATATTTTTATCGCAAAGTGAGAGCAAAAGTTCAGTCAAAGTCAAAGAAAAATATAACATTTCAGAAGTAGTTTAATTGAAACCATTTATTAATGTGAACATAAATATTGTATAGCAACACGAGTATCTTTTTTTAAAATCAAAGCTCCATAAAGTGCACATTTAAATAAAAAAATATCCTAAATAAAAGCTGCAGCTTGCCTGGACGAGAATCACACTGCAAATTTTAACTATATTGATATATGTAATATGGTCTAATTCCATATCACATTTAAAAATATACCGATATATCGCCCAGCCCTACTTTTTAAGCTTGACAATTTTATTCTAAGAATAGATTTATCTGTTACAAAACGTGTTCCCTTTTCCTCCCGTTACGGTTTAAAATCAGGAACATTTCTGGGTTATTTTCAAAGTTTCCAGCATTAACCTGCCCCGTGCGCCCACAGGCATCGCCCTGCTCTACCTGCACCTCCACAACGTCTTCAGAGACCCCTCCTTCCTCCAGCGAGCTCACGAATACATCAGCCGCAGCCTCAAGTCCCTGACCCGCCGCCATGACGTCACCTTCCTCTGCGGGGACGCCGGGCCGCTGGCCATCGCTGCCGTGGTCTACTACCGCCTGCAGAGGGTGCAGGAGACCGACGAGTGCATCAACAGGTCGGAACAATACATAGAAATTAATGCAGTGAATGTTTTAAACGTGGCTGGGTTTGTGCAGCATTTGCTAACAGGAACAAAAGTCTTAAAACGTCAAGATAGCTATATTTTATAGTTTCTCAGATATGTACTTTCATACTTTTTCCTGTAATTTTTGCTTCTTTTATTCCCGTATTAGGGCGTTGTGATAAACCCTGTGAAGCACAAGCACTTTTAGGGCTTTTTTTCCCCACGTTCACCGCAATATATAACCCTCTTTAATATATAGATAGATATATAACCCATCTCTTTAACCCATTTAGGGCTAAAACGCCTGTAAAAAATGCCTGTAAAACCTCTGGGCGATTTTAAAATCAGCCCCTAAAACCTGAAGTTTTTCTGTAAATCCAACAGAAGTGTCAACTCTTCTACTAAATAATAGATTTTCAGCCTCTGTAGCAGATAGAAATGAAATTCAAAAAGTATTTGAGAGCTTATAGCTGTTATATCTGAGCTCCCTCCGCTATAGTCTTCCACCATGATTTCAGTTCTGGAAAAGTCCCACGATGCATTGCAACACTCCTACATGTATTCTCATTTTGTGTCTTTTTTTAGTCATTTTGTCTTTTTTGATCATTTTGTGTCTTTTTTTGGTCATTTTGTGTCTTTTTTTGGTCATTTTGTGTCTTTTTTTTGTCATTTTGTGTTTTTTTTGTCATTTTGTGTCTTTTCTTGGTCATTTTGTGTCTTTTTTTTGTCTTTTTGTGTCTTTTTAGTCATTTTGTGTGTTTTTTTAGTCATTTTGTGTCTTTTTGTGTCATTTTTTTGTCATTTTGTGTCTTTTTTTGGTGATGATTTCATTTCTGGAAAAGTCCCATGTTGCATTGCGACACTCCCACATGTATTCTGATGCATTTCATTGGCCAAGAGACCGAAAATAGGTGGAAAAAAAACTACAAATACTACAAAACGACGTATCCGCTTTCCCGGCTTTAATGGTAGAATAACACAACACCCCCCCCACCCCCCCACCCCCGGTTTTAATGGTAGAAATGCAGCAATGCTTTCCCGCCTTAAATGGGTTAACATAGTTATACTGCCTTAAATCATAAAAGTTGAAAAAACTATTTAATTTAATAAAAACATGAAACATGATGTAGAATTTTTAAGAATCTCTACTAGTGTTACACATATTAGGGAAAAATTGGGCTTCCATGTACTGTAAATATTGAACAATTAATATTTTTGCAACCTTCACTTCCAGCCTCTCTTGTCCTCTCCTCTCTGGTCTGTGTAAACAACCTGCAGTTCAGTCCATGTTTCTCTGAATTTTTGTCACGTGACCGCAAAGTCATTCATAATTCATAAACAATTTCTCAATAATTCATTTTTTTTAATTACAAATGTAGAATCCAGTGATGTGGATGGAATAAACCCACCAGCAGGGTTGTTGTAGAAAAAAACAAAACAAAAAGTTTATCACTTAAATAAATATGTTTTTTCACAGTATTAAATAGAATGTAGGCTGAAAAGCATGTATTCTGTTCTTTGTTTTTCACAGCACCACATTTTTTTGTATGCTGTAGAGCAGGGGTCTCAAACTCAAATTACCTGGGGGCCGCTGGAGGCAGTATCAAAATGACAGAAAAAAAACCTAAATTACTTAAAAAAGACACAAAATTACAAAAGAAGAGACAAAATGACAGAAAAAAAAAACCTAAATTACTTAAAAAAGACCCAAAATTCCAAAAGAAGAGACAAAATGACAAAAAAGGCACAAAATTCCAAAAAAACCACAAAATGACTGAAAAAACAATAAATTACTTAAAAAAAGACACAAAATGACCAAAAAAGGCACACAATTACAAAAAAGACACAAAATGACTGAAAAAAACAATAAATTACTTAAAAAATACACAAAATGACCAAAAAATACACAGAATTACCAAAAAAGACACAAAATAATTTTAAAAAGACCCAGTTATTTTAAAAAGACACAAAATTACCAAAAAAAGAAACAGAATTACCAAAAAAGACACAACATTTTTAAAAAAAAGACACAAAATTATTTTAAAAAGACACAAAATTATATTGAAAAGACACAGAATTACCAAAAAAACAAATTAAAGGGACCTTCCACAATAACACGGTAAAGTGCCATTCATATAAAACTCACATTAAACTTTCATATCAAGGTGGGGGCCACAAAACATCATCACAAGGGCCGCAATTGGCCCGCGGGCCGCGAGTTTGAGACCCCTGCTGTAGAGCAAGACTTCTCGTTGTTGTTTTCCAGTCTGGATAAACACTCTGACATGTAGCTGTTAGTGTTTGGGAACATGCTGCTTGTTTATCTGTTGATTGAAGGAAGCGGAGCCGCAGCTGAGTCTATCTATCTATTATCTACTGTCATTCACCGCCATGATCACATGTATTACACTAATAATACACAGCTAAAGGGCATCATGGGGTGGTTTACTGGTGCAGTAACCAAAGGTCACGGCGGTTCATGAGTTGTGTGTCTCCCCAGACTGCTGCAGTTCCTCCCCGCCGTGTTGAAAGGAACCGGCGGGCTGCCTGACGAGCTGCTGTACGGCCGCATGGGTTACCTCTACTCCCTCGTCTTCATCAACCAGCAGCTCGGCCAGGACAGGATCCCGCTGCAGTACATCCAGCAGGTGAGGCCAAAGGAAAACACGTCATGGCGGGGTGAAGTGGGACAGGGGGACATTATTTATCCAGGACAGGATCCAGGATCATCCAGGGCTTCTTTAGCAGTACTCTGTGGAAGAAAAGGGTTTGGGATAATAAAGATAAAGACTCTTGGAACAAAGTGATTTAGTTAATAAGGAGATTTTCAGGTCATAAACCTGCTTCTCTAACTTGCCTTGTTCAGGGTTGGTACGGCTGCTTGAAATCTTAAAAAAATGCTTGAATTTAAATGTATTTTCAAGGTTTAAAAAGTGCTGTTAGTGGATTTTGGATAAAGTGCTGGCCAAAAAGAGAAACAGAATTACCAAAAAAGAAACAAAATTATTAAAAAAGACACAATCATTTTAAAAAGACCCAAAATCATTTTAAAAAGACACAAAATTACCCAAAAAAGAAACAGAATTACCAAAAAAGAAACAAAATTATTAAAAAAGTGATAAACCCTGTGAAGCACAAGCACTTTTAGGGTTATTTTTTTTTCCCTGTTCACTTCCTCTCGCCTCATTTTTCACCACAATATACAAGTCTTTTAATATAGTTATATTGCCTTCAATCATAAAAATTGAAAAAACTAGTTTCTTCAAAAATATGATGAAGTGTAGAATTTTTAAGTGTTACGACAGGGTTGGTACGGGTGCTTGAAATCCTTGAAAATGCTTGAATTTAAATGTATTTTCAAGGTTTAAAAAGTGCTGTTAGTGGATTTTGGATAAAGTGCTGACCAAAAAGAGAAACAGAATTACCAAAAAAGAAACAAAATTATTAAAAAAGACACAATTATTTTAAAAAGACCCAAAATCATTTTAAAAAGACACAAAATTACCAAAAAAAAGACACAAAATTACCAAAAAAAAGAAACAGAATTACCAAAAAAGAAACAAAATTATTAAAAAAGTGATAAACCCTGTGAAGCACAAGCACTTTTAGGGTTTTTTTTTTTTTCCCTGTTCACTTCCTCTCGCCTCATTTTTCACCACAATATACAAGTCTTTTAATATAGTTATATTGCCTTCAATCATAAAAATTTAAAAAACTATTTTCTTTAAAAATATGATGAAGTGTAGAATTGTGTTACGACAGGGTTGGTACGGGTGCTTGAAATCCTTGAAAATGCTTGAATTTAAATGTTGAATTTAAAGGTTTGAAAAGTGCTTTGATTTTGGATTGAGTGCTTGTAAATGCTTGAAATTCTTCCTGTATTTCTCTTGTAATCTGACTTTATCCATCTATAGACTATAGATCAGGGGGGGGCAACCTTTACTAACTAAAGAGCCACTGTTGGCCCAAAAAAAAGAGAAAATCGCGGAATGGAGCCGCAAACCTTATATTGAGCCTAAAATGAAAATTAAACAGCCTAATAAGTCTAAATTAGCCTACCAACATTATTAATAGTCACATTGAGCATTTATTAATGTGATTTTAAAAACTAGTCTATATCGGGGAACTAAAAATAACTCAAAGTTGGCAGAACTTAAAGGTTAAGGCGCCGGGCCGGAGACTTTCGTAAGTTATGAAACATATTTCAGTTGACTTAAATGTCAAAACTTTTTTTAATATGCTGTAAAAAGGCTATACAATTTTACAATTGAGTAATACAAATAGCTTTTGGTCCACACCATCGATAAATGAACATTTTAATGTAAAAATATGTATATCATTTTTTATGTCTGTATGAGCCCCTGCAGGCGGCCTAAAGAGCCACATGGGCTCTGGAGCCACAGGTTGAACACCCCTGCTGTAGATAATCACATGTTCAATGTAAAAAATAATGAGTAGCCTATCTGAAATGAAGACCGTTCCTCCTAACAGTGTAACACCATCGCTGTTGGTTTGGTTCAGTGAAATCTCCCCCTTTTAGTATTTAAGTACTCATCTAAAACATGCAGTTTACAACAGGTGGAAGATGCTGGAAAAGCTTGAACATTTACCTTGAAAGTCCTTGAAAAATGCTTGAATTTGGCCACTGCTAAAGAAAAAGAAAGACAAAGTTTCTAAAAGAAACACAATTAACAAAAAAGACACAGAATTATGAAAAAAAAAACACAAAATGATTTTAAAAAGACACAAAATTACCAAAAAAGACACCAAATTACCAAAAAAAGAAACAGAATTACCAAAAAAAGAAACAAAATTATTTAAAAAGACACAAAATCATTTTAAAAAGACACAAAATCATTTTAAAAAGACACAAAATTACCAAAAAAACAAACAGAATTACCAAAAAAGAAACAAAATCATTTTAAAAAGACACAAAATCATTTTAAAAAGATACAAAATTACCAAAAAAAGACACAAAATTACCAAAAAAGACACAAAATTAACAAAAAAAGACACAAAATTAACAAAAAAAGAAACAGAATTATTTTAAAAAGACACAAAATTCCAAAAAAAGACACAAAATTACCAAAAAAAGACACAAAATTACCAAAAAAAGACACAAAATTCCAAAAAAAGACATAAAATTACCAAAAAAAAGACACAAAATTACCCCCCCAAAGAATTAAAGTAATTAAAGGGACCTTCCACACACAACACGGTAAAGTGCCTTGAGAAATGCTTGAAATGGACCACAGCTAAAGTGTACTACCTGCTTGCTGCGATCTTGATTTACCATTGGACTCTTAATTTGTTTGCTCTTGCCCATATTGATGTCCACTTGCTCTAATTCATCTCCATCGATCTCTTTCAATTGCACAGATTAGGTGTGTTTGTGAGGCGGGATGTGTTATTTCCCCCTTAGATCAGCGAGGCCGTGCTGCAGTCCGGCGAGCTGCTCAGCAGGAAGTTCCGCGTCCAGAACAGCAGCCCTCTGATGTACGAGTGGTACCAGGAGCAGTACGTCGGCGCCGCCCACGGCCTGGCCGGCATCTACTACTACCTCATGCAGGTAAGGCATCTACTACTACCTCATGCAGGTAAGACATCTACTACTACCTCATGCAGGTAAGACACCTACTACTACCTCATGCAGGTAAGACATCTACTACTACCTCATGCAGGTAAGACATCTACTACTACCTCATGCAGGTAAGACATCTACTACTACCTCATGCAGGTAAGACATCTACTGCTACCTCATGCAGGTAAGACATCTACTACTACCTCATGCAGGTAAGACATTACTACTACCTCATGCAGGTAAGACATCTACTACTACCTCATGCAGGTAAGACATCTACTACTACCTCATGCAGGTAAGACATCTACTACTACCTCATGCAGGTAAGACATCTACTACTACCTCATGCAGGTAAGACACCTACTACTACCTCATGCAGGTAAGACATCTACTACTACCTCATGCAGGTAAGACATCTACTACTACCTCATGCAGGTAAGACATCTACTACTACCTCATGCAGGTAAGACATCTACTGCTACCTCATGCAGGTAAGACATCTACTACTACCTCATGCAGGTAAGACATTACTACTACCTCATGCAGGTAAGACATCTACTACTACCTCATGCAGGTAAGACATCTACTACTACCTCATGCAGGTAAGACATCTACTACTACCTCATGCAGGTAAGACATCTACTACTACCTCATGCAGGTAAGACATCTACTGCTACCTCATGCAGGTAAGACATCTACTACTACCTCATGCAGGTAAGACATCTACTACTACCTCATGCAGGTAAGACATCTACTACTACCTCATGCAGGTAAGACATCTACTACTACCTCATGCAGGTAAGACATCTACTACTACCTCATGCAGGTAAGACATCTACTACTACCTCATGCAGGTAAGACATCTACTACTACCTCATGCAGGTAAGACATCTACTACTACCTCATGCAGGTAAGACATCTACTACTACCTCATGCAGGTAAGACATCTACTGCTACCTCATGCAGGTAAGACATCTACTACTACCTCATGCAGGTAAGACATCTACTACTACCTCATGCAGGTAAGAGATCTACTGCTACCTCATGCAGGTAAGACATCTACTACTACCTCATGCAGGTAAGACATCTACTACTACCTCATGCAGGTAAGACATCTACTACTACCTCATGCAGGTAAGACATCTACTACTACCTCATGCAGGTAAGATAGATAGATAGATAGATAGATTACTTTATTCATCCCCGAAGGGAAATTCGGTTGTCACAGCAGTTCGGTATTCAAGTACGATAAAATACAATAGAATAAAATACTGAGGTAGCATAAATAAAAACAACAATAGAAAAAAACACAGAATAGAACAAGGACACTAAAGAAGTTAAAAAAGAACATCGGTTGGTAGGATGGTTGGCAAGATGAAGGTTATTATACTGATGATATGATGGCAACAATGCTATAGTGACTAGACGGTATATAATAATAATAATAATAATAGTACAGTATATATTATATATAATATAATATGTAATAATAGATAATAGACAATATAGAAATAAAATGAAAAGTATAAATAAAGTAATTATTAGTAAAATAATATGATATATAATATATAATAATAATAGTTATAATAATAATAATAAATAAATAAGGCTGGTAAGGCCGGTATAATAATAATAGTACTATATTACAGTATATAGTAACAATAGTAATAATGGCAGCAACAGTATATATAATAATAATAATAGTAATAGTATTAATAACATAGCAAAGTGTCGTGCATAGATTTAGTGCAAAGCTTTAGTGCATTTCAGTAATGTTGGTTCTGGCAGAGGTAGATGAGTTATAGAGTCTTTTATTGCAGAAGGAAGGAAGGACTTCCTGTATCGTTCCTTGGAGCAGCAGGTTGGATGAGTCTGTGGCTGAAGCTGCTCTTTAGCTTGTCCAGTGTTTTGTGGAGGGGGTGGGAGGGATTGTCCATGACTGCCAGCAGTTTTGCCAGCATCCTGTCCTCCACCACCTCCTCCAGCACCTCCTCCACCACCTCCTCCACCACCTCCTCCACCACCTCCTCCACCACCTCCTCCACCACCTCCTCCACCACCTCCTCCAGGGTGACAAGCTTGGAGCCAACAACAGACTCCGCCTTCCTGATCACTTTGTTCAGTCTGTTGGCGTCCTTTGCTTTGATGCCCCCCCCCCAGGACACCACAGCAAAGAAGATGGTGCTCGCCACAACAGACTGATAAAACATCTGCAGCATTTTGTTGCAGACATTGAAGGAGCTGAGCCTCCTCAGGAAGTAAAGCCGGCTCAGGCCCTTCTTGTAGACGGCCTCAGTGTTGGTGGACCAGTCCAGTTTATGGTCCAGAGACCCCCAGGTACTTGTATGTGGACCAGTCCAGTTTATTGTCCAGAGACCCCCAGGTACTTGTATGAGGGTACCATCTCCACATCCGTCCCACCGATGCTGACAGGAGAGGGCGGGGGCTTATTCCTCCTGAAGTCCAACACCATCTCCTTCGTCTTCCTCACGTTCAGCTGCAGGTGGTTCTCCCCACACCACTTCACAAAGCGGTCCACCAGGTCCCTGTACTCAGCCTCCCCTCCGCCCTCAACACACCCCACAATGGCCGTGTCATCAGAGAACTTCTGCAGATGACACGACTCAGTGCAGTACTGAAAGTCAGCAGTGTATGTGGTGAAGAGGAAGGGGGACAGTACAGTCCCCTGGGGGGCGCCGATGTTACTGATCAGACGATCAGACACGCAGTTCTGTAATCTCACAAACTGCTCGTCAGATAGACATCGACCCAAGTGATGAGGGGAGCGCCCACCTGGGTGCTCTCCAGTTTGGCCTTCAGCAGTCTGGGCTGGATGGTGTTGAAGGCGCTGGAGAAGTCAAAGAACATGATTGGGACTGAGGTGTTGGGTCTGTCCAGGGAGGAGTGAGCCCTCTGCAGCAGGTAGATGATTGCATCATCAACCCCAACACGGGGCTGATATGCAAACTGCAGGGGGTCTTGTAGTGGGCACACCAGCTGTCTGAGGTGTGCCAGGACCAGTCTCTCCATGACCTTCATGATGTGAGAGGTCAGTGCTACTGGCCTGTAGTCCTCCAGTGCAGCAGGATGTCCTTTTTTGGGCACTGGGACCAGGCAGGATGTTTTCCAGAGCACTGGCACTATCTGGAGGTGTAGGCTCAGGTTGAAGAGGTGCTGGAGAACTCCACAGAGCTGGCTGGAACACGCCTTCAACACATGAGGGCTGATGCAGTCCGGTCCAGCAGCTTTCCTCTGTTTGAGCCTCTCCAGCTCTCTCCTCACCTGGCTGGAAGTGATGTGGAGTCCAGACTGGGGGGTGGGGGGTGTCGGCGGTGATGGTGCAGAGAGGTGTCTGCTGCTGGAGGTGGTGGGGGGCTGTGGGGGATGTGAGGATGTCCTGGGGACTGGAGGTGTGAAAAGGTCTGTCGTCAAAGTCAGTGGGGGGGTGGGCGGAGGTGACGGGGGTGGTGTGGGGCAGGGGGTGATGGGGGTGATGGGGGTGATGGGGGAGACATCTACTACTACCTCATGCAGGTAAGACATCTACTACTACCTCATGCAGGTAAGACATCTACTACTACCTCATGCAGGTAAGACATCTACTACTACCTCATGCAGGTAAGACATCTACTACTTCCTCATGCAGGTAAGACATCTACTACTACCTCATGCAGGTAAGACATCTACTACTACCTCATGCAGGTAAGACATCTACTACTACCTCATGCAGGTAAGACATCTACTACTTCCTCATGCAGGTAAGACATCTACTACTACCTCATGCAGGTAAGACATCTACTACTACCTCATGCAGGTAAGACATCTACTACTTCCTCATGCAGGTAAGACATCTACTACTACCTCATGCAGGTAAGACATCTACTACTACCTCATGCAGGTAAGACATCTACTACTACCTCATGCAGGTAAGACATCTACTACTACCTCATGCAGGTAAGACATCTACTACTTCCTCATGCAGGTAAGACATCTACTACTACCTCATGCAGGTAAGACATCTACTACTACCTCATGCAGGTAAGACATCTACTACTACCTCATGCAGGTAAGACATCTACTACTACCTCATGCAGGTAAGACATCTACTACTTCCTCATGCAGGTAAGACATCTACTACTACCTCATGCAGGTAAGACATCTACTACTACCTCATGCAGGTAAGACATCTACTACTACCTCATGCAGGTAAGGCCGCTCTCTGATCAGGAGAACCAGCAGCCCGGGGCCAGATTTTGGAGCCGTTTTCTACAATAACGTTGCTTTATATACCTTAACTACAGTAGATAGCCATTAGCCTACAGTCATACATTACACTACCATCTTCTGACCAAAGTATGTTACTGCAGCTTTGTTTATTCGCTCTGAACCAGTTGATGGAAACGTCCCTAATTTTCGCCTTTTCTTTAACGCGACATTTCAAATATTTGCTTCAAAATTCACTTTAATGGAAACACAGCTT
Organism: Centropristis striata; assembly: GCF_030273125.1. Classification (NCBI taxonomy): domain Eukaryota; kingdom Metazoa; phylum Chordata; class Actinopteri; order Perciformes; family Serranidae; genus Centropristis; species Centropristis striata. The sequence goes on from NC_081540.1 coordinate 22,845,990, forward strand.
AAGCAATACAACCCCAATTTCCCCAAAACGTTTGGACAGTGTGTAAAATGTGAATAATAATATTGAACAATTAATATTTTTACAATCTCCACTTCCAGCCTCTCTTGTCCTCTCCACTCTGGTCTGTGTAAACAACCTGCAGTTCAGTCCATGTTTCTCTGAATGTTTGTAACACTAACGTTGCTTTATATACCTTACCTACAGTAGATGGAGGTGGCTTGGCCCCAGCTACCAGACTCCATTGACAAAAACAGTCATTTTACCTCACAGAACAGGAGTTGCTGCCTGATCAGTGAGTTTTATTTTATTTAAGGCTTAGCAAGATGGTTAATTAATTAATATCTCAATAACACACTGATATATACTATAATGATGATGTCTTTTTATTATATTGATATTTAGCTGCACTGATATGAAACCGTGAAGAGACACCAGTGTTCACCATTCAGAAGCCCTAACAAGTGAACATTGGGCATATTGGACTGCTCATAAATTGATTAACAACAGGCATTATCATCAAAATATGAACTTTCTGACAGTCCTTGAATGTGTCATAGTTTATGAAAGTTTACGTTAGAAAAAGTGACCAAAGAGGACAGGAGAGGTAGTAAAAATGTAAATAGTTCAAATGTACAGCATGTAGAGGCCCATTTTTTGTTTTTCTAATATTCATGACACTTGTGGGCATTTAGAAAAGTTGTATGTATAGATTTTATACAATACTTTAAATAAGTTTTAAAAAAACAATTTATCAGAGAAAAATTTAACTTGCGTTTTTTCCCTTTTTTTATGATGTATGTTATTGTAACTGTTATTCTGCACAAAAGATGATTTTTCCCACTTCTAGCCCCATTGTGCAGATTCCATAGAGCTGCAGGACTTGTATATACCAGTGAAACACAAGGGCACAGTGAGTTAAATTAGTAATCTATTTACTGGTAGTCAGAGCAGGTTGACAGGTTAAGAACGTGTTAGACCCACCTTCAAAATAAAAGCAAACACATGTAGCTTTCAAAATCAGAGCACATGGATGTGTTAGCAGAGTCCACCACAGAATTTACAATAGGACTGTCAAAATAAGAGCCTTAAATAAAACATAGAAGAACCCTTATTCTGCTTTACAATAATTCTCTAAAATATGCAATGATTAAGATGGAACAGTGGCATTAGAATGTGTGAGAGGCACCAAATTTAGGCTTTTAGGGGAAAAATGTTCTCCGGCTGAGCATGCCCCCGGACCCCCCTCCTTTCTTTGGGTCCCCCCATCATAGTCTCGGAAAATCTCGTGGGAAACACTGGTCCTAAAGGCTTGACAGACGCGTCACCCTAAAGAGCAAGACACATTTTCTAAAACAAAAGGGAAAAAGAAGGACGAGCCACAGCAGCAAACTCTGGAAGCTGCCTTCCAACCACGAGAAAAATTCCCCAAAGACGGCGTAAAAGCAAACAAGATAACAGACAAATTCCTGGAATTTATTATCCTGGATGACCAACCCGTCTGTTGTCTGACAGACCACAATAACCACAATGATAATCATATCACAGTCATGCAGGTGTAGTATGATATTTTTATTTATAACATTCTGGTATCGGATCGCTACTCGGTATCGGCCGATACCCACAGCACAAGTATCGGGAGGGAAAAATGGTATCGGAACATCTTTAATCTAGAGTCCTATTAATCATTTTGACTTTAGGTTTTATCTCCAAATACTCCTGTACACATGTTCCTTCTTCATCATGGTGACCACGGTGTGTTGTGTCCCTGCAGCCCGGCTTCGTGGGCGTAGAGGAGTACGTACACAGACTGGTGAAGCCCAGCGTGGACCACGTGTGCCGCCTCAGATTCCCCACAGGGAACTACCCTCCCTGCATCGGGGACGACCGGGACCTGCTGGTGCACTGGTGCCACGGATCCCCCGGGGTGGTCTACATGCTGCTGCAGGCTTACAGGGTAAACACACTGCAGAGACACTTTAAACAGCAGGATGGGATCACTTTATCAGCTCCAAAAGCTCATTCTGGGAGATATTCACAGAGTCAGAGTGCCATCTAGTGGTGACGTTCAGTCATTTCAGGCACTTAATGTTGATATCATTGGGTTCATATGATTTGATTCAATGCCTGTTTATTTATATTTTTTTTATTTTGTCTTATTTAGAAGTAGTGGTAAGAATCAACCCTTACATTTATTTATTTATTTATTTATTTATTTAACTAGTTATTTGTATTATTTGATTTTGTGTGTGCATAAAAGCATGGGCAATGCCTATTTATTTTATTTTTTATTTTGTCTTATTTAAAAGTAGTGGTAAGAATCAACCCTTACATTTATTTATTTGTTTATTTATTTATTTAACTAGTTATTTGTATTATTTAATTTTGTGTGTGCATAAAAGCATGTGCAATGTAATGTTAAATTTTATTTTTTAACAACCAGCAAAATGGGAAAATACGGAAGATGATTAGGGCCACACATGGAAAATATATTTGAGTTCTGACTTTATTTTCAGAATTTGGACTTTAAAGTCAGATTTCTGACAATAAAATCAGAACTCAAATGCAACATTCTGCAAAAATGGAAAATGCAATTTGATGCAAATTTGCTGTTTTTAAAGTAAAAAATTCTGACTTTATCCCCAAAATTCTGACTTTACACTTTTGAGAATAAAGTCAGAGCTCAAATATTTTTTTCATGTATGGCCCTAATCATCTTCCGTAGAAAAAAAAACCAAATAATAAAAATTAACCAAAAAAAAACAAAACAGAAACAAAACAGTCCTGGTTAAAGAATGATATAATAATAATAATAATAATATATTCTAATATTTATATATAAAAAAATATATAAATATTAGGAGTAATACAGTCTTTTAATGCTTCTGGCCTTTCCCTGATAACTCCACATTTAATGTCAAATTTTGCAGCAAATGCGACTTATTGAAAGTGTTCTCAATGACCGATCATTATATTTCCGAGGTTGATTCAAGGCTTGAATTTTGTCCTATGTTATTCCTGGATTGTTATGTCATTTTCTGTATTTGCGTTTGATATATGACTGTATTATTCCCCTGTCCAGGCCTTCGGGGTGCCCCACTACCTGGAAGACGCTCTGCTGTGTGGAGAGGTGGTGTGGCACTACGGCCTGCTGAAGAAAGGCTACGGGCTGTGTCACGGCGCGGCGGGGAACGCCTACACCTTCCTGGCTCTCTACAGACAAACGCATGATCCCAAGCACCTTTACAGAGCCTGCATGGTGAGAGACACGTTAATCTGATCACTAAACACCATTTACAGCCGTTTGAGTGCAGTGGATCCATCTTAATTAGCATCCAAATACTTGATTAATGTGCCAGCTGCTTGACATTGAGGAATTGTGTTTGGGAGTTGTTTTCTCATCGGGTTTAAGATTTTTTTGCATCGTTATGTTAATTAGTGATGTTAAGATTCATGCATGAAGCGGGGTACAAGTGTGCACCGGATGCAAGGGCGCCGCCTCCTCTCCACTGCTGCAAACTATGCTAAAAATATTTAAGAGCCGTGTTTCCTTTAGGGGGAAAAGTGGCCACCGGGAAAGTCTCAGGCCACGCCCTCTCTAAAGTCTCAGGCCACGCCCTCTCTAAAGTCTCAGGCCACGCCCTCTCTAAAGTCTCAGGCCACGCCCTCTCAAAAGTCTCAGGCCACGCCCTCTCTAAAGTCTCAGGCCACGCCCTCTCTAAAGTCTCAGGCCACGCCCTCTCTAAAGTCTCAGGCCACGCCCTCTCTAAAGTCTCAGGCCACGCCCTCTCTAAAGTCTCAGGCCACGCCCTCTCTAAAGTCTCAGGCCACGCCCTCTCAAAAGTCTCAGGCCACGCCCTCTCTAATGTCTCAGACCACACCCTCTCAAAAGTCTCAGGCCACGCCCTCTCTAAAGTCTCAGGCCACGCCCTCTCAAAAGTCCTCTCACTCTGCGTGTCTCCATTACAAAAAGGCCCCCAGAGGGATTTAGAGACTCTGGAGGTGACGTTTGGTTTTCGACCGCCGCGTAATCGATTAGCGACAGTTTAGACCGTGACGTCACGTACGCAACGGACTAAACACGGGAGACTCAACTGTGACCGCCATCGATAACTGTGCACAACGTCAGCAGCTGATCATAAACAAAGCAGCATGGCTAATTATGCACAGCGTCTCCGCTGATCATAAACATAGTGATGGTGAATTAACCGGCATCACTAACTGTGCACAGAGTGTCCGGTGCTTGTTGTAAACAAACAGAGATCACTAAGTGAACACCTCCTGCAGCAGCAGCACATACACACTATACTGCTACAGAGCTAACTGTTAGCCTATTAGCAATTTGCAGACTGGACACTAAAAAGTTAACATCCCCTCCGGCTCTGCAGCTGGGAGAGACTGCTGCAGGAGGACTGTGCTGATTCGACTCGTTCTTACTCTTCTTAACGCAGCATGTTAAGAAGAGTAAGAAGGAGTCTCTAATAACACCAGAAAAAGTCGCCGGATTTGTCTCCAGTCTCTTTTTTCAAAAATAGTCGCTAAGGGGGTCTGAAAAGTCGCTAAATTTAGCAAAAAAAGTCGCTAAGTTGGCAACACTGCTTCGCCTGGCTTTTACAAATGGCGTGTGTTGTTGTCGGTGCTACGTCACATCCTGCTTAGCGTTCTATCCAATCAGTAACCAGGCTTTTTACAGGGACGAAAAAAGTCCCGACAAAAGTCCGCTCCGGACGGCTCGTATTGAAATTAGGAGCGTTTCGGCGAGAGAGACCCGCCTCATTCTGGGTATTGGGCATTATATGGGTGGGTATTAGTGGAAACAGCCCTAAAGGCGCCGTATGGGGAGGGAAGGGTTAGGACCATTCTAAGGGGCCCTAAAAAAATATTAAACTTCAGTTAAGTGTTTACAACATTATATTGAAGAGATTTCTTTCTTCACAATGTGCTAAGTCTCATGAGAATTTCTTTATTATTAGAAAATTAATTACTTTATAAAAAAAAAAAAAAAAGATACAATTCTTTCTTAACTTTAAAATTTGCTGGAAATTTATACAAATAAGCACACATTTAATGAACTTCTAATTTACATATCTAAACATAACATTTCAGAAAACATTTAATGCAAAAGAGATTTGTCTCGACGTAAATAACAAACAGGGGAAGTTTCATAGTCACACAAGTATAAAAAATAAATTCCCCTTTTCACCTCTAGTGTCAGTTTAATCAGCATCTCACTGCTTGTTTACCTGCTCAGCCGATATTAAAAAACTCATATATGCTGTTGTGTGATGAGAATACAACGCCACAATAAACACAAGCCCTGTTTGTTTTTTCCACCTTCAATACCTCGTCTTTCCTTTGCTCCCTCTGACTTTGATGCGAGACGTGAAAGTCGTATTAAACTTAGCTCAAAGGACGACCAATCACAGCGCGGCTGGCCCGTCGCCAGCGTCTGGAAGGGAAATGATTGTAGAAACGGGGCCATGTGAGAGGCACGGCCTTTTATGGTTATTGACAATAGGTTGGGAGCTGTCGGTGCGAGTCGGCGTCACAGCGGGCCGGGCCGGGGCCGCCAGCGCTCTTTGGATGCACTCCAGGTGGCGAGAGTCCCAGGTGACCCATCATTAATATGAATCTATTCATAGAGGATGGAAATAGACTCTTCAGATGTCTTTCCTGAGCTCCTGCAGCTCCCAGCGCAACACGGAGACACCGTGGTCACAACGTGACGCCTCCACAGATGCTCCGGTTTCACTGAGAGGAGCACAGTTTTTAGCAGTTGTTGACATTGCTCGCCGTTCCCCCGGGACGCCCGCGGTCCGACGCCGTGTCACGATGTGATTATGACATCATCTCTCTCTTGTTCCTGCAGTTTGCTGACTGGTGCATGAACTACGGCAAACATGGCTGCAGAAATCCAGACACTCCCTTCTCACTTTTTGAAGGTAATGCATGATGACGTGGCCCACTTTCCAAAAATACCCTCTTATTATGTTTATTATTATTATTGTTATTATTATTATTGTTATGGCTTGGGTTGTTCAAAATATTTTGGAGCTGATTCAATGTAATCAGTGGCGGTTCTAGACCAGTTTTACTGTGGGGGCCAAGGAGGGGCCAGTGTTTAATCAGAGGGGCACATTAGCACATGAAAAAATGGCAAAGGTGATATTTAAGCATTCAAAATCTTTGAATGTCTTGAAAAAGACACAAAATGACCAAAAAAGACACAAAATGAGAAGACAGAATAACCAAAAAAAACCCCACAGAAGACATAAAAATGACAAAAAAAAGACACAAAATGACAAATAGACACAAAAAAGACACATAAATGACACGAATGACAAAAAAAAGACACAAAATAACTAAAAAAGAAAAAAAAAAGACTTACAAAGACACGTAAAGACATGAAAAGGATTAAAAAATGGACAAAATAGCCCAATAAGACTCCAGAGAGTTAAACTATTATACAATGTAACATTCTGGGTTCCTTTTGTGTGCAATGAGATATTGTTTGAACAAAAAAAAGGTTAGAATTGTTCCATTGTTTATCGTTATAAATTGACCATTTTATTATTAATTTGACACAGGGGCCACAGCCACTGAATGTAATTGCACTACTCTTTTTTTAAATTAAGTGTCATTTGTGTATATTGTGAAACAGACAGAATTACAAAAAAGATGGTTTAGCCAGAGGGAAGGGAAGGGAAGATTTTAACCAACTAGATATCAGAACTAAGTAAAAAATGATGTCTAGAATCTGTTTATTAAATTGCCACAAGGGGGCAGCAGACAGCACATTTGTTTTAATTTGCTTCCCTGTTTATTTTTCTATTTAATTTTCCCCTTTTAAAAAAAAAAAAAAAGAATTCTGCATTGTTTTCTTTACTTCTTTATATATTTTTTCTTTAACAAATAACTCAACAAAATATCTTTGATCTCTTTTATTATTTGGTCAATTATATTGACTTAATTTGTTTTTTTCTATTATTTACCTTTGAATTAATAACCTGAATTTGCTTTCCCTTTTATTGACTTATTTGTAAAAAAGAAAGAAAGAAAGAAAGAAAATCATTTAGAAAACAAACAAATAGGATGGAAATTAAATATAAAAATAAAAATAATGCAATAATAAATTAACAAACAGATATATACGTTGGTTAATTTATTACTATATATATATATATATATATATATATATATATATATATGGGAAATATTAATATAATATAAAAGTATTTTTCAATAGGTTGTTAAAATGCTCTAAAACATCTTTGATCTCTTTTATTATTTGGTCTAATTTATTATTATTTCTATATATTTTGTATAACTTTACAACTTGGTTGATATTGTTTATTTTGACAATTTATTTTTGTTTATTGTTTATTTAGATGCATTAATATTCCTATACTATTAATTTCAATTTTAAGTTTTTATTAATTCTATTATATATATTATATAATTATATTATAATAGAATAATTATAATATTTTTATTAAAAAAATGTTATTATTATTATTATTAATATAATATAATTATATTTTATTTTCCTAGATATTGCATTTTTAAAAAGACAATTTTTAAAAATAAGTTCACTAAATGCGTTATGTTTCAAAAGTCGATTAATAAATGTGTTAAATTACCAAGATTTAAATATTAACCTATATAATTGTGATTATGATTTTGACCCTAATCAAGCAGCTAGTCTGAAATATTAACATGCCTATTTAGATTTTTTTTTTAAATGGCAGATAAAATATCCAGCAACAAAAAGAAGCATTAAATAGAATGTTTTTCTTCCGTGTGGACAGGCATGGCGGGCACCATCTACTTCCTGGTGGACATCCTGCAGCCAATGAAAGCTCGTTTCCCAGGGTTTGAGGTGTAAGAGTCCTCCACAGGTAGTCCCACCCACCCACCCACACCGTGGATCAATGTGACCAGGAGAAGATCCACTCGTGCTCTCTGTCACACTCATGCATGAAATTTCACAACAATCAACAGTGTGCCATGTTTTCCCTGCTCTTCTCTTCTGGGACTTTACATGTTATTAACAGAATAAATCTTACACTCACACCTCGACTCTCATGATTATCTCAGCGGGATGTCACGGGGGAGAGCTCGCCTCGCTTTTCGGTTCCATTCTTGGGGTGTAAAACTTTGCTTTAAAAACTGCGGCTGTTGTTCAGATTGTGACGTATTTTGAGGGGTTTAAGCAAAAAGGCAGGAAACTAATTTTCTGGCTCTAAAAACAAAAAAAAAATGCGGTCGACCTAAATAGTGGTTTGCTAACACTTAACTGTACATTTCTATTATTCTGTACGCTTAATATTTTAGAAGAAGAAGAAAGGAATGCTTTAGTTTGCTGTTCTGTTTTTGTTTTCCGCACAGCGACGCTAGTAACAATGCACTAAATATAATCCAGTACAAGCTGTGCCATGTGTTAAGGGATTAACCCCAGAGTGTAAACTGTTGACTGTCCTTTGCACTGTCTGAGCAATAAACCATGTGTCTTTTTCCAGCTGTCGCTCTCTTGTCCATTTCAACCTCCTGCTCTTCTCTGGGTGTCATTCATGGTGAAGCAGCAAGAAAAGGCCACAAGGGGGCAGCAGAGAGCACACACACATTAATATTAGCTTCATTGTTTATCTTTATCTTAGTTATTTATTTACCTTTGGTTGAAGTCCCCTATTTATTTACTTTTCTATTTAATTTCTCTCTTGTTTGTTTAAATATTAATTAATATATTGAATTTTTTTATTTCCCCTCTATCTATCTATATATATATATATATATATATATATATATATATATATATATATATATATATATATATATATATATAGATATATATATATATATATATATATATAGATATATATATAGATATATCTATATAGATAGATAGATAGATATATCTATATATATAGATAGATAGATAGATAGATAGATAGATAGATAGATAGATAGATAGATAGATAAATATATATATATATACATATATATGTATGTGTATATATATATGTATGTATGTATATATATGTGTGTATATATATATGTATATATATATATATATATATGCATATATATGTATATATATATATATATATGTGTGTATATATATATATGTATATATATATATGTGTATATATAATTTTTTTCTGCATTATTTTCTTTATTTCTCTTTTTTTGTTTACAAATAAGACAATAAAATGGAAATGAAATGGGAAAGTAAATACAGGTTATTTATACAAAGGTAAATAAATAAAAAAAAGTCAACAGTATTTTAACAAAATTATGTAATAGTGAAGGATAAAAGACATCAACATCACCACATTTTTTCTAAAAACAAGATGTTTCCCAAAACACCGGAAAAAAATAAATAATATTCATGATGATATGAAAACAAAACAATAAAAAAAAATCCATATGTTAATCTACTATCATGGAGGAAAACCCGCAGGTTTTTTTTTTTTTTTTTTTTTTTACATTAATGAAATGAAAAGTGTCTCTGCAGCTCAGAGAAGGAGGACCAGGTCCTCATTAGGAGCAAAGCTCTGCACTTTGACACAGGTTTCTATATTCTCTGTCCTCTTTTCCTCGGCTGCTTGGCTTCTGCTCTGCTCTTATTCCAAATAAGGCTCATGTGACCAGCCACCACACAATGCCACCGCTCTTTTTTAAGCCCGCTGCCCGTGCTCCTTTATGACCCGGCGCCAGCTGGGGTCTCAGGAGGAGGAGGAGGAGGAGGAGGAGGAGGTGGAGGAGGAGGAGGAGGAGGAGGTTACTGTACCAGTGGGTCTTCAGGAGCGGGAGCGCTCATTTTCTCCACCCCCATCTCCACAGAGTGGGCCGGCCGGCGGAGGAGAAACCCAACACCTGCAGCAGGAACGGAGTAAAAATAGAGCTCATCTGTCCGGGGAGCGGTCTCAGACATGTCTGTCACTCTGGACTCTTCTTCTGCAGAACATAATATGATATACATATACATATATATATATATACAATATGCTCGTTGTGTCCTTGAAGTGTGCATACAGCAGCTAATCACATTACGGCTGGGCGATATGGACCAAAAATCATATCCCGATATATTTAGGCTGAATATCGATATATTCACAGCACTTCACTTTTTCCACATTTTTTTTATGTTTCAACCTTATTCCATACAGCAGCTATTCACACTATAAGGGAATAACCTAAGCATTCCCATAATGCATCTGGGTGGATTTGCACTTGCGCCTCCAACCTAGGGCTGGGCGATATAGTAATAATAATAATAACTTTATTTATATAGCACCTTTCAAAAAAGGTTACAAGGTGCTGTACAACAGAAATAAAACATATCAAATAAAATTTAGTGACCAAAAATCATATCCCGATATATTTAGACTGAATATCGATATACGATAAAAATCCCCAAAAAAGTGAGAGCAAATGTCCAGTCAAAGTCAAATATAACATGTCACAAGTAGTTTTATTGAAACTTTTTGTTTAACCCTTTGATGCACAACATGGGTCAAAAATGACTCATTCATCCAAATTTGATTTCAAATTAAATTACTTAATACTATAATAATAGTAATTTGTTTCAAATAGTTACTTTCCACAATCATATTTAATATATTTAACATGTTTATGTATCATTTTGTCACACCTACAGTGTATCTGGAAGGTATTCACAGCACTTCACTTTTTCCACATTTTTTTTATGTTTCAACCTTATTCCATACAGCAGCTATTCACACTATGAGGGAATAACCTAAGCATTCCCATAATGCATCTGGGTGGAATTGCACTTGTGCCTCTGTCAGTTTTTTTTCCAGAATTTTAGATTTTTGGGTTTGCAGCTAAACATGTCTGGTCCATAAAAGTCTCTGCAAAAACAAAAACAAAGTATAATGTCTGTTCAAAGTGATGCATGTCAGTAATTAGAAATTGATACATTTTTTCACACTTATGTTGCGGTTAAGTAAGATTCTTTTAAGGTTCTTTTGTTGGGTTTTTTGCAGAATCACCATTTTATTTATTTATTATTATTTATTTATTTATTTATTCACTTATTTCTACATTTTTTTTCTTTATTTCTCTTTTATTAAACAAATAAGTCAATAAAATGGAAAGTAAATACAGGTTGTTAATACACAGGTAAATAAATAAATAATAAGGCAAATTAAAACGAAATGAAATTATTGTAACATTTTCACAATTATTAATTTATTATTTTTTAAAAACTAACATTTTTGGTACATCTCAACTGTGACAGTTGGGTCCTTGAAATTATGATTTTATTAATATAAGCTGCAACAAATGAACATTTATGTTGCAGTTAAGCAGAGTCCATGGGAAACTTTGTTCTTTATGTGGTGATTTGTGTGTTGTGTTAACTTTATGCATTTGTTCATTATTATATGGTTATTATATATTATATTATTCAAATAATGGAGGTGTGATGGTTCAACTTTTTGACTATTGGTTAATAGACGTCATAGTCAAAAATTAAAATAAAAAATATATATAACATATAATGTGTGTCTCAAAATATGTCTCAAATTTTCAATTGATTTAGATTTTTAATATTTTGGTACATTTATTGGCATATTATATTATTTATCAGTTCATTAGTTAGCAAGTGGGACCAGAAGTTTAAACTGGAAGGTAAGTCATTAATAAATATATATTAAAATAGTAAAATATGATTAGTTAAAAGTAATGGATAAACAGTTAAAATAGTGTGCTGAAAAGTAATTTATAAAATATTGAAATAGCTTTAAAGTGAAGGATAAAGGCTTGAAATGATTAGCTTGACTGTTTAATTGGATGGGAAAATTAACAATATGTACTTTTATATATTATGAATAGTGCAAATTATAAAACGTGCTCTATTTTATGATAAATCTCTTGACTGGAAACAAGAAGAAGAAAAGCTGACAGCTGTTTCCATATTTAAGAATGAACTTCCTGTTCGACAGATGTTTTGCTACAATTTCTACAGAAACCAGGCTGAGACGTCATTTTTAAATCCAATCAAAGTAAGTATAAAATTCCCATTTGCTTTGTTTTGCATCAGGACAGAATCCGTCACAAACGTACTCATGTGGATTTGTTTTATAGCAGATGTTACAATTACTGCTGCATTAATAATAGATTTATTTAATGTTGCCATCAGCACCATGGAGAGCTCTGTGAAGCAGCTCTACTCGGCTCATTTAACCTTCATACATCATGAAACCAATCTTTACTTCTGGGTAAGTAAACCTGTTGTTATTATATTATAACCATTCATTTAACGCCAATGCATTAGAGCGCTCAATTTAACCTACATTAACTTTGGGAGCTCTTATTAATAACTCTTTGATGCACAACATGGTCTAAAGTGACCCGACTGAGTTTTTATTTTCTATATCTTTGCAATAAATATCATCATTCAGTATTGCAGGTTTTCAATGTTTTTGATCATCATACATCCTAATTTTTTGTTTTCATTTCTTACTTTTTGAATAAAAAACCTTTTTGTATCACTACGCTTCTAATGCACCGTATCCATTTTTAATGTTGTTTCTATTATACATCTTTGAAATAAATGTATTTTATCATTTATTAGTCCAAGTATTCAGTATAAGTACAGTACAAATTATTATTATAGTATTAGGTCATTTAATTTTAAATCACATTTAGATGAATGGGTCATTTTGTACCCATGTGTGTAAACTTGATGTAATAATACAAAAAATATTTTTTCTTCATTCTTCAAGTATGAAAGGACAAATGGTTATAATGATCTGTTGTAATAAAAAAAGATTTTCAAGTAATACTTGGAATATTTGAGCATATAAATTAAATTTATTTAAAAAGATCATCAGCAAAGAAACACACAGTCAGCATGAAATAACATGAGAATGAATGCAGGTCATTTTTGACCCATGTTGTGCATTAGAAGCATAGTGATACAAAAAGGGTTTTTATTCAGAAAGTAAGAAATGAAAACATAAAATGAGGATGTATGATGATCAAAAACAAGTTGATTGAGGAAAACCTGCAATACCGAATGATAAAATTAATTTATCGCAAAGATATAGAAAATAAAAACTCAATCGGGCCACTTTAGACCATGTTGTGCATCAAAGGGTTAATTATACATTGCATTTATTCTCTTAATTTAGGGGTTTTAAGGAGCAGTAAAGTCCGCGCAGTAGTACAACGAAAATAAATGAGGTTGATAAAAATTTGCTGTGTGAATGAAGTGTTTTTGCCCTGCTGTTATTTCACCATAAGAGGAGGAGCGCGCTCACCGTTTAAAAATACCTCCTTGTAAATGAGCCCTCTGGGCTCGGAGCCCCTCTGAAGTGGCCCCGAGGTAGCTGAGTTTTCTGATTTTTCACAGACACAGTTCAACCATGTACCTCCTCCCAGCAAGCGAACGTTTAAAGCCGAGTCCATGTTCGCAGTTCGCTTTAAAATAAAAAGTTTGGAGACGAATCTTAAAGACAAGACGTGGAGTCTTGACAGTTATTTCTCCTTCTAAAAATATCCCTGTCCCCTTCTAAAGGCCGACTCCCACCCTCCGCCAGGCAGCTCTCCTTTCCGTTTGCCCTAAGAAAGTTAAAGATGTTCCAGCGTGTCATCTGATCCGCCCCATTAGCGTACGTGACGTCAGGTGGCGGGATAAATAAGAGGGGCTGGGGCCGTGGCTCAGGACCACTCTGTCTCGGGACTTCAGCTTCTCTTCTCCTTTTCTTTCCGCTCCTCCAGCTCCTACTCTCTACAATGGTGTGTACATGATGTTGTGTTTTGGACCTTTGGGTGGGCCGATGGAGTTACTTTTTTTTCTCTACTGGGGCCAGTCTTTGTGGCATGGATTTTGGATTTTCAAAATAAGAGCAAAATTGGGACTTTGTAAATTTTAGCAAGGTTAAGAATTTGGGCCCGGGACCACTGCCTTGAAATACATCCTATTAAACATATATACCATCTTTTACATGTATTTAGTGTAGTTTTGGACAGCAATAAATCCTGTGCAGATTTTATATTCCTAAATCATTCATTTTTATTAATTTCTCTGTGTTCTTTGTGTTTATGTGAATGTACCTTTTTGTTTGTGCGTATGTGCGTTTTTGTGTATTCCCACGTGACAGGCCGAGTTCTCAGCGGACCAGATTGAGGGTAAGTGAAGAAACACCAACATTCCTCCTCATCCTCATCATTTACTACAATATGCCCCCAAATTATTGTAGCGAGAGGTTTTTTTTTGTCCCCCTAAAACTACTTTTGTCCAAATTGACTGGTAAAAGCTGAAAGTAGGGATGAATAAAGTCCCGCCACAGGACTAGCGTTACACGGATTTGTCCAGTTGTCGAGGAGAATTTGAGATATGTCTATTCTAAGCAGGCCGAGCCTTGTCTTGTGGCCCTTCCACAGCGGAGGTGTTAATCCCGGGTCAAGGTTTAAGATGCATCCTGTTACACGAGGAATCCGAACCAGCGCCATCCCAAAACCTTTTGTTCAGTGCTGAAAGATGTCCTCTGCAAGCATAATCGTCTTTTAAAGGGGAACAGAACTAGAAAGTAGTTTTTCTTTGGTTATTTACTTTAATTTTTGTATTTTTAAGTCAAAATGTTGGGTAATTGGATGTAGGGGCTTTTAATTTGGCGAGCTTGACAACCCAAAAATTCAGAAAAACTGCTTTTTGTGCACATTGTGGTACATTTATACTACAGTGGAGTACATGTAGGTGTTAATTACAACACAGTCAGCATTCTTCTGTATAACTGGAGCAGGGGCCACAGGGCCATGCCTCTATATGGCTGGGGTTACTCTCTCAGGGTATCAGTTTGCTCCCGAAATGCCTCCAAATGCAAGCGGAGGCAGGAATGGAGAGGGGTCAGGGGCGTGGGGGGGGGGGGGGCAGGTACAGCTGTTCCCACTGCTGCTGTTCAGAACATTAATCTTTCAAAAGGGTCACTTTGAGTTCCTGGTAGGATTCATAGGAATAGCTAACCTTTGTTTAAGCCCCCACAGTCGCTAGCTTCCCTTTTTCTCCGCTCGGGTCCAGCTGTCGCTTCCAATTATCTGGGAACAATGACGGAAGTATGTGGCTTCTGCTGCGTTTGATCCTCCAGCACAGTTTGGCACCACATAGCCGCCATAGCTGACTAAGAACCCTTTAATATTAAGAATAGAAAACCCAAAGGCGATGGATTTATTGGGCACGGTGTCTAATAACCTTGACAAATGTTCCACCAGTTGCCATTTTCCACAGAGGATGTTGTGTTTTTTTTTGTTTTTTTAACTCAAAGTTCTCTCTTTTGTCTCCTGAACCAGACTTCAAGGAGGCTTTCGGCCTTTTCGACAGAGTCGGTGACGCTCAGGTGGCCTTCAACCAGGTCGCTGACATCATGCGCGCTCTTGGCCAGAATCCCACCAACAAGGATGTTACAAAGATTCTGGGCAACCCCTCCGCCGATGGTGAGACTCCGTTTTATGCATCAGAAATGCTCATTTAAAGGTTCTGTGGTGGTTTACGCCGTCCTCCGTGTGGCGTGTTTCAGACATGGCCAACAAGAGGCTCAACTTCGAAGCTTTCCTGCCCATGCTGAAGGAGGTGGACGCTCAACAGAAGGGTACCTATGACGACTACGTTGAGGGTCTGCGCGTCTTCGACAAGGAGGGTAACGGCACAGTCATGGGCGCTGAGCTGCGTATCGTGCTGTCCACCCTGGGTGAGTCCCCCCAAATATAGAAGCACACAGATATAGTCGTCTTGGCATGTACGGTATGAAGCGTGAAAATGGAGAGCGCCTCCTGACACGGATCCTTGTGCTCCTGCAGGAGAGAAGATGACCGAGCCCGAGATTGATGCCCTCATGCAGGGACAGGAGGACGAGAACGGCAGTGTGCACTACGAGGGTAAGTTTGGTTTACAAGCGTGACCTGTACGGAGGACGGAAGCTACCAAAATTAAAAATAAATAAATGCCTAAATAAATAATACCATTTTTTTTGTATATTTACAGCATTTTATTTAATTAAATTAACGAAATGTGCCTTTTTAGTTATTTTGCGTTATCTATTGTTTTTTTAAATAATTTTATTATTCTTCTTTTTTTTTTGATAATTCCATTTTTATTTTTATTTTTTATTTTTTAATTTACTTTTTATTTCCTCCCTATTTTTCTTTTTAATTATTTCTACAATCTTTTTTTAACATTACTATATGCATGTATTTATTATTTAAATAAGGGAGCTGTTTAATTAATTTTTTAAAATTCAACTATCTTAATTTTAGCTTTTTAGTTATCAAGTTATCAACATTTTTTTTTTATTTACGGCATTTTATTTAATTAAATTAACAAAATGTGCCTTTTTAGTTATTTTGTGTTATCTATTGTTTTCTTTTTTAATAATTTTATTATTAACTTTTAGCTACTTTTACACTTTTTGAATTTTTTTTTTATAATTCCATTTTGATATTTTTTTATTTTATTTATTATTTCCTCCCTATTTTTATTTTTGATGATTTCTAAAATATTTTTTAACATTACTTTATGCATTTATTTATTATGTTAATAAGGGAGCTGTTTAAATTCATTTTTTAAAATTCAATTTATCTTCATTTTAGCTTTTTAGTTTAGTTTTTCCCCAAACATTTTTTTTGTATATTTAAAGCATTTTATTTAATTAGATTAACAAAATGTGCCTTTTTAGTTATTTTGCGTTATCTATTGTTTTTTTTAAATTATTTTATTATTAACTTTTAGTTACTTTTACACTTTTTGAATTTTGTTTTTATAATTCCATTTTGATATGTTTCTTTTATTTTTGATATTTTTGAATTTTATTTATTATTTCCTCCCTATTTTAATTTTTAATTATTTCTAAAATATTTTTTTAACATTACTTTATGCATTTATTTATTATGTTAATAAGGGAGCTGTTTAATTATTTTTTTTAATTCAATTTATCTTAATTTTAGCTTTTTAGTTATCAAGTTTTTCCCCATATTTACAGCATTTTATTTAATTAAATTAGTAAAATGTGCCTTTTTAGTTATTTTTGCGTTATCTATTGGTTTTGTATAATTTTATTATTAACTTTTAGTTATTTTTACACTTTTTGAATTCTTTTTTTGGATGATTCCATTTAGATTTTTTTAAATTTTTGTTAGTTTATTTATTTATTCATTATTTATTTTTATTTACCTATTTTTCTTTAAATTATTTTTTAACATTACTTTATGCATTTCTTTATTATGTCAATTAGGGAGCTGTATAATTTTTTTTTTTAAATTCAATTTATCTTAATTTTAGCTTTTTAGTTTTTTTTAGTTATCAAGTTTTTCCTGAAACTTAACTATTTCTGCATTATTATTATTTATTTATTTTAGCATTTCTTTACTATGTAAATAAGGGAGCTGTCATTCAAAGTGTCACGGATACATTTTTCACCCTCTGGTTGATAAACATCATAGTGCAAAAATAAATTAAAACATAAACATCAATTTATGTCACATTTTATCAATTAATTATCCCTAATAATATTTCTGGTCAATTTATTGGCATATTATATTATTTATCAAGTCTTTTTTTTTCAACTTCTCTTTATTGGGGTTTCTTTCTTTCGTTCACATACAAAAATAAAGAAGATGCATGTTAATTTATGCTTGAAATCAACACGAAAGAACAGAATGATAGCAGACAAATAAAAGCCATGAAATTAAAAAAATAAATAAACCTAGGTGGAGTCACATCAAATCGAGTCATTTATTTATTTATTTATTTAATTTTTTTTTTTTTTATTAATTTAGACAAAACACAACACAAATCACCAATGAACAAACAGAGAAAAACAAGAACAAAACAAAAAACACAACAACAACAAAATCACAAAACCAACCCAAATAAATAAATAAAACCACAATGATAAACAAGAACCTTAACACATCAAAACTAAAACAAGACACAAACAAACATCAAACATAATTACCACATAAAACACACAGTATATCAGTAAACTTGATAACCTAAGAAAAAATAAAAAGGGTTAAGTTAAATTAAATGCCAGCCTTCCCCTTCAATAAATCTTTTCCACCTTTCCAAATACCGTCCAACATCACCATTCCTTTTAGCAATATAAATTCATTTATTTATTTATTTTGGCAGCTCACGTCTTCCGTAGCCCCGTCTTTTCTTTACCTAAAACACACGACAGAGATTTGAACATACGTCTTTCTGTCCCTGCAGCTTTCGTCAAGCACATCATGTCTGTGTAAGAGGCAGCAGGAGGAGAAGCTGCAGCTCGCTGCAGACAGCCAACGGTGTTACAACATCTACCCGGCAACAAAGACCAACCAAGGAAAGACAAGGACTATGTACAAGGGATGTTGAAGCAAACCCATCTTGTTTTTTATTTTGTTTTTCTTTCCATATCGTCTCAAACCCTCCTCTCTCGGGACACCACCTCTCCATTGTAGACCCCCATCCCCCGCCTGGCCTCCCCCCGGGGCGCGTCTCCACCCGTATGGGGTGAGGAACGGGGGAGGAGGGATGGCCGCTCATCAAGTGGGGGTCGATCCCTCCTTCCCACCGCCACCTCATCCAGTCACGCCATCACTGGCCCAGCAATGCCAAAGGTGCTGGACAATGGTCGTGGATAGACCGCCAAACGTCTCCCACCTCCCTGAAAAGTTTTATTTATTGTCACTCTGTTCATTTCAGAATAAACTTTTCCAACGTACATCCCATCTGGGTTGATTCTTGATCTTTTATTGCTCACATACGGTTATAGATATGCTTTAGTAGCCTATATATGATCATAAACTACATGACTCTGGAGATATAAAATAGCAAATTCAGGTAACGCTTTATAATAAGGTCCTTAATAACCATTAATGAACAAGTAATAAGGCATTGTTCTCGCTTTAGATCCGCTAGTGGCAAAAAGCATAGTTAACTTATAGTTAACTTATAATAGATGAGCAATAAAGTATATTTTAATATCAATAAGCAAACAAAATAAGATTAATAAAGGCATGGCAAAGACATAATGGGTGGGTCATGGGTGTTTGTAATGCCATTATTAACACTTATATAAGCTTATAAACACACAGTAATGTTAATAAGCATCTTGTAAGGACTTACAAGGGCCTTATTACTTGTTAATTAATGGTTATTACAAGGACCTTCATATAAAACGTTAAACAAATTCATTCTATATTAGTGGTGGAATGTCACTACTTACATTTACGTTTCGTGTGAATTTTCCCAGTCAGGAACTAATGTCTCCAATTATTCCCACACCACTTGAATGCAGCACCAATGCCCTGTCTCCTAACGCAAATGAAAAATAATAAGTGTAACCGCCCTGTAGGTCGGATCTGCTCCATATTTTAACCAGCACATCCTTCGCCCATGCTGCACCCTTTCACCACGTTTCATGAATATCGAGTCAGTAGTTTTTCTGTTATGCTGCTGACAAACACACATATAGAGCTCCTTGCTGGAAAAAATAACGATTTATTAATATACTCTATATTGTTTCACATTTTTTTTATTGTTAAAGATTAAACATAGTGATTGCCAGGATGTGAAAAAATGTCAATTTGAGAGTACTTTTACTTCCTTTAAGTACACCTAGCTGACAAGCTTTATTCCTTAAAGTGACAGTACACCCAAAAACACCATACAGGTAAAGCTGTTTATGTGAATGGAAAACACTGCAAATATTGCAAAGAAATACATTTTGAATGCATATATATATATAAATATATATATAAATGTATATATATGTGTGTGTGTGTGAGGTGAGATGAGTGCATGTACAGTATGCATGTATATATGTATATATATGCATGTATACATTTCTATAAATAGTAAATGCAGCATGCAGGATTTATAGTTGACAGTGATGATTGATGGTGAAGTTATAGCGCCGTGTGTATTTAAAGCTTTAGTGTTACAGGCTGATGAAACCATATGACTTATTTCACTGTTCATCAGAGACGTGAGGTAAAAAAAAAATTCTTCTTGAGTTCTTGTGGGAGACGGTTTATTATTTAGGCACCACAGATCAACTATGCAGGTTTTATGTGCACAGAACAAGTACACAAACAAGGAAACATACTTTTCACCTTTCCCCTACTCTCTAGCTGTACTTTACCTGAGGTCTGGTGGAGGTAAAGACCGGTTCAAGGCTGTAAACCAGGAGAGAGCCTGCCCTCTAGTGGTGGAAAGAGGAAGTGGGCAGACTTTTAATTTATTGTCCATTCGATTAACTTTCACTGTTATGCTGATGACACGAGTTAATTATTAGACCACTCTTTTTCTTCAATTTCTTGTTAGGTACATTTGTTTGGACAAATATAATCATAACAACAACAAAAAAAGCTCATAAAAGTTTAATTTTAGAGCTATTATTAACCCTCTGGGGTCTCTGATGGTGCCGTCCTGATCAGATCACGTGACGTTTAAAAAAAAAACCAGGTCACATGGAGCGCTGCTATCAACTTCACTCTAAAGTACAGACTTGAAACTTTCTCCCAATTGTTGTTTGACATTCCTAGCTCATGTAAAACCAAAGATATGACAGTTTTAATTTGATAGAACAGAAATATTTGAGCGTTGTTGTAGCTCTCTGTCATTTTGCACACAGTTTGTTTTGAAGAGTTGCAGCTAACTAGGAAAAAAACCCTGTAAATATACATGTTTTTATGGGACTTTTTGTATATAGATTTATTATATTTACATTTTTACCTTTTATATGTTCATATTTCTATCCTATGTTTACATGTTCAAGTTCCATAACAGTTCATTGAGCATATTTGTGGTTTTTATCTTAGTAAAAAGTATAATTTGTCAACTCGGATTTCATGATTTTTGGGCTCAATATGTTGATAAAGTAGGTTAAAGTGAGAAAATAACTGTCAGAGCATAAAGGTGAAGAAAAAATGGAAACCAAATATGGGTATAGTAAACATGTTTTTATGTGGTGCATGAAGGGCAAAATCAAAAGCATTCAAAAACCAAAATAGGCTCAGACCCCAGAGGGTTAATAACCAAAAGCGTTATCTAAAAAAAACATGAAATTGGCACTTAAATTAAACTCTTATGAGCTAGTTTTGTTATCATTATATTTGTCCAAACATATGTACCTTTAGTTGTGCCAGGCATTAAAATGAACAAGAAATTAATTATCTGAAGATTTAATTACCTTGTTCTCTGTGGTGGAATTTAAGAAAAGATTCCTTAGTGAGAAATGAAAAGTATTTAAGAACTTGCTTGTCTTTAACCCTTTATCGGGCGAAGAACTATATTTGGCAACAGACGGTGACACCATGACATTTGAGAATATTTCGAGAAAAAAATTGCTAGATTTATAAATTTACTAGATTAAAGTGTACAAGGACAAAAGTCGCAGATTTAAGAGATTTGAAGTGGCAAATCTGAGCAAAAAGTCGCAGATTTACGAGAAAGAAGTGGGAGAAAAACTTTTTTTTTTCTCGCTGATTTACCACTTTAAATCTCATAAATCTGCACATTTGTTTCTCGTAGATTTGACACTTTAATCTCGTAAACTTTTTTCTCAAAATATTACCCCCCTCCCCCGCAGATTTAAGAGATTTAAAGTGGCAAATCTGTGCAAAAAAAGTTGCAGATTTACGAGAAAAAAGTGGGGAATAAACAACTTTTTTCTCGCTGATTCACCACTTTAAATCCCATAAATCTGCACATTTTCCCCCCGTAGATTTGACACTTTAATCTCGTAAACTTTTTTCTCAAAATATTATCCCCCTCCCCCGGGTCCGTATGTTTTTTTTACACATTCTGTCTGTATGTCATATCCTCCAATATTCTCTAGGGTTGAAATTTGGAATTTGCAAGTAATTCAATGAGTGTCCTATTAAGGGTTAAGTATTTTTAATACACGATAATATATTGAAAGATTATAAAGGTTATACTGAGTATTCAACTCTGAGAACACTAGCAATCAAATACAAATAGAGTCACGTAAGGAGGCTCAAGAAAATCTGACAGAGTTTGTGGCTTTGAACCAAGCTTTTATACATTCACTGAGTCAATAATGTGATGATCTGTAGATTGATATCTGCAGAGAGCTTGATGCATGATGATCCATGTTTGATTAGACACACAGCAGTATTGATCAGGCATTGTTAGCATGTATACCAGCTTGATATCTTCACTGCTGATGAGAGTTTAGTTGTTACAGAACACATGATATGACTTTTCTCCAGCAGCCTCCAGTCCCACTGTGAGGAATCTAGAACTGACCGAACTGCAGAAAAACGAGTTCATTCTTTTGTTCCTTTTACAGGTGAGATGACTTTAGTACCTTCCTGTCAGGCAGCTCTAAACCCTTAAAACTAGTTTGTTCTGGTTGGTCCAGAATGCTGAGAACCAAGAAAAGAGATCATGTTTCTCCTGTTCTAGCTCCCTCTAGAACCCAGAATGGAATTTAACCCTCTAGAGCAGCTGTTCTCAACCCTGGGGTCGAGAGTCTTTTTGTGTCTTTTTTGGTCATTTTGTGTCTTTTTGGGTCGTTTTGTGTCTTTTTTTGGTCAGTTTGTGCCTTTTTAAAGTCCTTTTGTGTCTTTTTTTGGTCATTTTGTTTCCTTTTTTTGGTCATTTTGTGTCTTTTTTTTTTTTGGTAACTT
Source organism: Centropristis striata (assembly GCF_030273125.1). NCBI lineage: Eukaryota > Metazoa > Chordata > Actinopteri > Perciformes > Serranidae > Centropristis > Centropristis striata. The sequence continues at coordinate 22,868,649 of NC_081540.1, forward strand.
TGTGTCTTTTTTTTGGTCATTTTGTGTCTTTTTTTGGTCATTTTGTGTCTTTTTTGGGTCTTTTTTTAGTCTTTTTTTAGTCTTTTTGTGTCTTTTTGTGTCTTTTTTGGTCATTTTGTGTCTTTTTTTTGGTCGTTTTGTTTCCTTTTTTGGTCATTTTGTGTCTTTTTTGGGTCATTTTGTGTCTTTTGTGGTAATTTTGTGCCTTTTTAAAGTCATTTTGTGTCTTTTTTTGGTCATTTTGTTTCCTTTTTTGGTCATTTTGTGTGTTTTTGGGGTCATTTTTTGTCTTTTTTGGTAATTTTGTGCCTTTTTTAAGTCATTTTGTGTCTTTTTTTGGTCATTTTGTGTCTTTTTTGGTAATTTTTTGTCAGTTGTGTCTTTTTTAGTTATTATGTGTCTTTTTTTAGTTATTATGTGTCTTTCTGGTCATTTGTGTCTTTTTTTAGTAATTTTGTGTCTTTTTTGTCATTTTGTGTCTTTTTTGGTCATTTTGTCTTCTGTGGGTTTTTTTCCTTTTTTTGTTATTCTGTCTTCTCATTTTGTGTCTTTTTTGGTCTGCTTTGTATTTCCGTCTGGATGTGATGAAGACTCCAGAGTGTTAATGCTCCATCATATTACCCTTCTAGAGCACTACCATCCCTAAACACTAGGCTCCTCATGGCTCCTAAAGTCCTTCACTCTCTGGGATCACGGGACAATTTCAGCCATATTTGTCATTTTTCACTTTTGTTTTGGCAATATTTTGGATGCGATGCTACAAATCACATTATTTTTGGAAGAAGGTTTCTCGAAATCTCGAGAAAATTATCTTGTTATCTCAGGAAAACGACAGTTGTTATCTCAAGATAACGGGATAATTTTTCTTGTTTTAACTCGATATCACAAAAGACACAAAATAAATAAATAAGACAAAACAACAGACACAGAATGAGAAAAAAAAGACACAAAATGACCAAAAAAAGACACAAAATAAATAAAAAAGACACAACAATAGACACAAAATGACCAAAAAAGACAAATGCCCAAAAAAAGAGACAAAATGACAAAAAAGACACAAAATAACTAAAAAACACACAAAATTAAAAAAAACAAACTTGCTTTTGTTTTGGCAATTATATGAATGCGCGGCTTTTAAGGGCTTCCGTACTTATTTACTTTAATAGTGTATTGTTTTGTTTACTGTCGATTGTTTATTTTAATTGCATTTGTCTGCCTTGGACAAAGGGTCGCACACACACACACACACACACACACACACACACACACACACACACACACACCCTGCCCCGAAGCTATTTGATCAGATCAAAGAGCCACACACACACACACACACACACACACACACACACACACACACACCCTGCCCCGAGGCGATTTCCTCAAAGGTTCTTTGCGTAACAACAAAAGTAAACAATTAATAACTTACGTTACGTAAATCACGATTATGAAATCGAAATAATTTATATTTGTGAATCTGGGGGGTCTCAGTCCCCACAAACAGACACCAACAGTTATTCCACATTGTTATCACATAGAACTAGACCCACCGTCATTATTTAAACGTTTCTGATCTTTCATTTCAATCATTTTGGATAATTAATTATTTTAGAAGATGTTTCAATCATTAGATAATTTACAGTTTCCCATAGACTATAAGGCTATATATAAAATGACACATTACTAATTTAACTTGTTTTAGAGGAGGAGAGTTGTTAAAATGAGGCCGTGGAGCTTTTTGTGGAATTATACTTCAGTATCGCATACACACACACACACACACACACACACACACACACACTCTGTCGGTAGATGGAGATTATTCTGCAGTCCGTCCTACCGGTTACGTCTGTAAAGCCCTTTGAGGCAAATCTGTGATTTGTGATTCTGTGCAATATAAATAATGTTGTTGTTGTTGTTGTTGTTGTTGTTGTTAAAAACAATTTCCTGCCACCACATACATTGTAAAATAGGGTAAAGGTTTTAATCTTTCCATTGAACGTTCAGATTTTACTTTATTAATCCCGCAGTGGAAAATTTCTTTGTTACAGCCGCAAAGTTTCACACAATTAAGATAAAGATAAACTTTATAAGCATATGCTAAAAATTTTACTAATAATTTTTTTATTTTAGCCTAAAATAATAGACAACCCTTAAAGATAAAAAAAAATGTGTCAGTTGTTATTTTGTGTCTTTTTTATTGATTTTGTGTCTTTTTTTGTCATTTTGTGTCTTTTTTTTGGTCATTTTGTGTCTGTTGTTGTGTCTTTTTTTATTTATTTTGTGTCTTTTTTGTCATTTTGTGTCTTTTTTTCTCATTTTGTGTCAGTTGTTGTGTCTTTTTTTGGTAATTTTGTGTCTTTTTTTCTCATTTTGTGTCAGTTGTGTGTTTTTTATTTATTTTGTGTCTTTTTTTTGGTCATTTTGTGTCTTTTTTTGGTAATTTGTGTCTTTTTTGGTCATTTGTGTCTTTTTTGGTCATTTTGTGTCTGTTGTTGTGTCTTTTTTATTTATTTTATCATTATTTCACTGAAATAAAGCAAAATTGAAATCTAAAACTTTGTCAAAAGATAAAACAGGCATCAAGGAGTTCATTTTTAGTGATAACTCAGTTTTGAACAAAAACGTAGTTACTGCAGAATACATTTTCTAATAAACGCATTTGGTGAATTATCCGCTAGGGGCGCACTGTTTATAGTCAGAGAAGAAGACGTTGCATAACTCTGGAACTCACGAAGAAGAAGTCCACAGGTAACACTCAGAGTTTGATCTGAACTACAGAAGTAACAACGTTTGTCACGGAGCGTCTTCTTTCTACTCAGCAGGTCATTATTTTCTTTATTTTAAATTTAATAACACACTCTTTATTTTCCAAGGTTGTTTTTTTTAGGTTGTGGGATTTTATACGAACATGTGAAAATGGAGTTATAATTAGAATTCCTAGATTTCTTAGATGTCTATGAGTTGATTTAATCATAAAGTGCAATACTATACTTTTCTGTTCTAAATACCTGTGACTTAATTTATTCACACAGGTAAATAATAAACAAGAGCGCGTGTTTGTATTAATAAATTAGAGCTTGTTCATGATATGTTGATATGTAACGCAACCAGGCAAAAGTTTGGACACATCTTCGCATTCCATGGTTTTTATTTATTTCTTATTTTCAACACGGGAGGCATCAAAACTGTGAAAGAACACAAATGAAATTATGTAGTAAAAAAACTGTTAAACAAACCAGAATATGGTTTGAATATGGTAAACATTGGATAAGAAGTTGTGTCCAAACGTTTTACTGGCTCTTCAGACCGTGAGAAAAAAAAAGTGCATTTTAATTTTCCTTTATCATTGGTGTAGGCCCAAAGCAATTTGTATTCTTCAATTGTAAAAATGTTAAGCTTGTTCTTTTTAACATACAGTCATGGAAATAAAAATGTTTTAAAATTGTACATTCGTTTGTACAAATACAATGATAACAACAAAGATATATCATAAAATATTATTTTAAGAGCTGATATCTAGACATTTTCATGTTTTCTTGATAATAACCAAAATCATTATCAAGAAAAAAAACATTGAAAATGTCTAGATATCAGCTCTTCATTATTCAATGGTCTAATATTTTCTTCCATGACTGTATTAGTCAACTAAAATGTGCATCATAGCTTATGAAAATCTTAAAAAGCCTTAACTTATAGATTTTGCCAACTTAAAGTCTAGTTTCCAAACTCCAAAATCATATTAATAAATGCAAATTTTGACCAATCAGTCATGTTGGTAGACTAATTTAGACTAAGTAGGCTATTTCATTTTCATTCATAATTTTTCTCTTATTTTGGCCAAAAATGGCTCTTTTGTTGCACTAAACAAATGGGAAAACTTTTACTACACGGTTTAGTGCCGTAGAAGAAGAAAGGAGGTCTCACTCTGCTGCTGTTTTCATGGACGAAATCTTGTCCGAGCGTGTAAAGAGATGCTTTAACGTCAAATTTAAATTATTTTTTACTAAACTACACGCAAATTAAATAAAGCACTTACACACTGAACAAACCACCATATTAACTTTTCTACGCAGAGCACGCGTTAAAGTGTTAAAACGTAATGTTGTAGCACAGATGAGGAGCAGCTGATCTGCTGCGGAGTGATCCTCTCTCTCTCTGTTAACGATCTTTGTTGTTGCTTGTGGCTAGTGACCGGAGAGTCTGTTTGCCTTTTCTCCAGGATGTTTGTTAAAACTGTGAGCAGAGGCTACCTCAGAACCCTCTCCGGGCTCAGACATGTCTCCGGGGGCGGACAGGTGCTCTCTGCAGCTGCTGCAAGGTAAACTGACGAATAAACACGTTACTTAACGCGGAAATATGTAAATAAACATAAACAACTGTCTCAAAAGGAAGTCCTGCACGGAGTAGGTTATATTATGTAATTATCAGCGAACATGCTCTTATTCTCAGTTAAACAGGGTATTTTTATCGTAGTTGAGCAGTTTTCAGAGAAGGGGTTAATAACCTTTGGCACACTTCTCTTATTGTGAAAAGTCGAGTCTCCGATACACGGAGCTTTAATTTGAAAATCCAAACCAATAGCCGGAAACGAATTGTCGTTTTTATGACAACAAAAGTGAACGCTTGTACAGCAGATTTGTCGTATTATATACAGTATTAAAATGTTAATGAATGGTATTTTCTAGAACTATAATGTTTGTATATATATTTAATATATGTATATGTATATTTAAACTTTTTTAAATTATTTATTTAAAATAAATAAATATTTTTTTAAACAAAAATGCCAAATATTTTTTAGGTTCAAGTAGGGCTGGGCGATATATCAATATAAAAGATATATCGATATATTTTTAAATGTGATATGGAATTCGCACTGTGATCCTTTCTCCAGGCAAGCTGCAGCTTTTATTTAAGATATTTTTTTATTTAAATGTACACAAAAAAAACCCTACTCCTGTTGTTATACAGTATTTATGTTCACTTTAATAAACGGTTTCAATAAAACTACTTGTGACATGTCATATTTGGCTTTGACTGAACATTTGCTCTCACTTTGTGATAAAAATATCCGGATATATATTGTATATCGATATTCAGCCTAAATATATCGGGATATGACTTTTGGTCCATATTGCCCAGCCCTAGGTCCAAGCTGTAAGGATTTGCTGCTTTTTATTGGCCAAAACAAGACTGTTGATGACATTACAATGGGCTTCAGGAAGCTATTAGTAGCTATTATTAGCTATTATTAGCTATTATTTATCATTATTTTCTGAATTTGTTTTGTTTTTTCTATTTCAAAAATCAATGGAGAAAATAATCAATAGAACACCTGATAATGGGATTAATGAGCCTTACTTTTTGGCAGCATCTTAATGTCTCACTTCCCCTAATCCCTTGCAAGGTTATAATAGTTTTGGATTTTTCATTAGTTTTAATTTTAATTTCATTGTGATTTTTTGTTTTCAAATTCAGTTTGTTTTAATGAGTTTTTAGAGTGAGTTTGCTAGTTTTAATTAGTTTTTATTGTTTGGAAAATGCTTAGTTTTAGTTTAGTTTTTATTAGTTTTAGTGTTAGATTTAGTTTTTTTGTAATGGGGTATTTGTTTGGTGCGGGATTCAAAAAAATCACAATAAATGTTTCCTTTATTTCTTTTGTCTGATCCATCTCAGCCCCAATAAGGTTATTAAGTCATAAAACCAGATAGATTAAATAGATTTCATATCAACCAAAAAGGTTTACGGAGGAAAAAAGTTGACAGAAATGAAAACGAAGGACATTTTCACGATAATTTTAGTTTTAGTTTAGTGTAAGTTTCAGTTAGTTATCATTTACAAAAAACTCTTTTTTTGTTTGTTTGTATTTTCATTTCAGGTAACGAAAACGTTTTTTCAATTCTAGTTTTCGTTATTTCGTTAGTTTTCGTTAACTATAATAACCTTGCTCCCTTGCTGCTTTACCAAAATAAAAGCATTTGTCATGAGTTGCCAAATCAACACCTGATGGCTTTCAAGAACTGGATGATTGGATTTCTGTATTTCCTCCCAGGCTGCAGCACAGTATGGCCCCGGACCTCGGGCAGCCGGGCCCCTCGGTGCGTCCAGAGACCTCCAGCGCCAAGTCCATGATGGACATCGGCATCCGTCGGATCTTCACCGAGGAGCACGACATCTTCAGACAAAGCGTCCGGCGCTTCTATCAGGACGAAGTGGTTCCGTACCACAGGGAGTAGGTTGAAGAAGAGACGCACAAAGACATCGATAAACCTTCAATGCCAGTCTTTCCCCGGCTCACTGTAACTACTCTTGCCTTGTTCCAGGTGGGAGAAGGCGGGTCAGGTGAGCAGGGAGGTGTGGTTGAAGGCTGGAGAGCAAGGCATGCTGGGAGTATTAATACCAGAGGAGCATGGCGGCGTCGGAGCAGACTTGTTTTCTGTGGCTGTCACGTGGGAGGAGCAGTGAGTCGTCCTTAAAACAAACATTTGTCATATCTGAGCTAAAACGCTAGTTTTTTTTAATGAGGTTTTGTTTCGTCCTCTAGAATGTACGCCAACTGCTCAGGCCCGGGTTTCTCCCTGCACTCGGACGTCGCCATGCCCTACATCTCAAACTACGGCAGCAAAGACCAGATTAGACGGTTCATCCCCGACATGACTGCTGGGAAATGCATCAGCGCCATCGCCATGACGGAGCCAGGAGCAGGAAGGTCGGGACTGGAGCGGAGACGCCGGCTTATATAAGACTTATGTGGTGTAGCTTTGATGACATGGCGTCTTTGTCTTTTTAGTGATCTCCAAGGCGTAAAGACGTACGCTAGGAAGGACGGCAGCGACTGGATCCTCAATGGCAGCAAGGTAAAGAGTCGTACATTCTGAGCACTATTCCAGTAGATGTATCAGCCAAAGACTGTATAAATAATGGACGTAGTCACCGCGACGTCACCCGTTGGTTTGTGGCCCGTTGGAAGCATCGAGTTCAGCGTTACAATCGCCGCCATCTTGGGTCGCCATCTTGTTTCCGTTACACGGAGCAGACCATATCTGACTGTGGAGGAGGAGAGGGATCTGATCACTGACTACAGCCTCTCTAGACCTCAACCTGACTGAGAGAAGCTGCTGATAATTACTGTTAGCATTAGCGTTAGCATTAACTGGGATGCTCGTTTTGGCTAGCAAATAAACAAAAACCAAATGTTTGTTACTGACCTCTGAAAAATGACCAGCGACTCCTTGGAGTGTCTGTTAGTCCAACCAAACACTGAACAAGACATTTACTGAACAAAACGTTCAAATAAACTGTCATTAAGGTAAAATACAGTGAAAGGGTCAAAGTTATGAGACCAAACCGCTAAACGTCCTCTTTTCTATCTATATAACGTTATATATAACTTTATTGACACGTTGCCGTGGATACGCATTGTTCTGCTTCCCTCCTGGTGACGGCTCGCCTTGTTAGTGACCTGTCAATCAAAGGTAGCCCCGCCCCAAATATGATTCTTTATCTTCTATTTGCATCTAAATGAGACCATTATTTGAACTATTAACATCAAATTGTCTTGAAGATTTTTTACTAGCGATTGGGAACAAAGTTTCTAAGGTAATAAATCAAGTGAGAAGTTTTCTCATTTTGCATTGAAATGAATGGACTAAAATGTTTTTGCAGCCACACTTAGCACCCCATGCTGGAATTTTTGGTAGAATGCAGCACTTCCTGGTTTGCCTCCCTGCTCAGACCCGGAGGTTGCCGCCTGGTTCCCATACAGGTACTTTTGTAGCGGCTAACCAACTGTGTCCGAATGTGACAACAGACGTGCATGTGGCAAGCAGTGTTGCCGACTTAGCGACGTTGTTGACCCCTTCTAGCGACTCTTTTTCAAAAAAGCGACTCGTGACAATTCTAGCAACTTTTTCTGGTGTTATTGGAGACTTTTGGAGACTTGTTACTCTTCTTAACGAGTAGCACCGTCCCAAAGCACTCACAAACGGCCCAGTCCTCCCGCAGCGGTCTCTCCCAGCTGCAGTCAGAGCAGGAGATGTTAACCCCTCAGCAACAAGTTTGCACCAGTCATCAAATGAATCACGCATGTGCGAAATTGCCGCTCAGTAGCGGCTCAGGTAGCAGCTCGTAAAGTTCCTGTCTCGGGTTGGTACTTTCTGAACCGCCACTGAAGTTACAGTGAAGTTGGGCGGATCCTTTTCCCAAGCCACACCCATAGCAGCTCAGTAGAGGGAAAAGTACCTAATGGAAACGTGCCTATTGTCTAATAAATATTTAATAATAATTAATTATTATTTTATTTTATTATTATTAATTCATTAATAATAATGTCTCACCATTCCAGGTGTTCATCACGAACGGTTGGATGGCCGACGTAGTGATTGTGGTTGCCGTGACGAACCGCGAGGCGAAGTCAGCGGCACACGGGATCAGTCTGTTCCTGGTGGAGGACGGCATGCAGGGCTTCCAGAAGGGACGCAAACTAGAGAAGATCGGTATGAAGGCCCAGGACACCGCCGAGCTGTTCTTCGGGGATGTGCGGCTCCCAGCCGACGCCCTCCTGGGCGAGGCCAACAAGGGCTTCTACTACCTGATGAACGAGCTGCCGCAGGTAAAAAGGAACATGGGGGAAAATAAGGTTGGTACGGATACTTAAAGGGTTAGCTTGTGGTTGTATGATGTCCCAGTGAGGAGAAACAGGCAGTACTGACATGGAAGCTAAGCAATATACTACTGGTGACGGGGCAGTGGGAAAAAGTATTTTAACAACCTACAAATAGGACCAATAATACCAAAAAATAATATCAGCTAGATCAGGGGAACTGAGGTTGATTTCTGTGCTCTCTTCAAAGCCACCAGACTCCATTAACAAAAACAGTAATTTTACCTTCCAGAGAACACAGGAGTTGCTTGTCTGCCGTTGCCTCATTTGGTTGGTTTATTTGTGTTCCTGTGTGACTTTGGTGTTATAAATGGTTAGTTTGGATTTTTTAAAAACGCACAATAACACAAACGCAATAACCAATGGAGGCAGGGGTAGACCAGGAAGTCCTGTGTTCTGCAAGGTAAATTGACTGTTTTTGTCAATGGAGTCTGGTTGTTTTGACAAGTTCCTTACACTACATCACTGTGGATGTAGCCCCCGTTTTTCAGTCCATAAGGGAAAAAAATACTCTTTTTAATTTTTTTTTTAAACTAATTACAATTAAACTGGTCTGTCCAACAGCAAGGTAAAGCAGTGCGAATGCTCTAAATATTGCATGTACTTCATAACTGGACAGTACCTCATACGACCCTACACCAAAAACATCCAAATTCTCCCATGAAGGTTTAGTGTCAGAGTGACTTACACTCCCATTATCTCTTATGTTCATTGTGAATAAACATACATAAATCCACTCCAGAACCTGCCTGAGAATATTCAAGTTTGAATATTTTCTCATTATCAGAGAAATCCAATAATAATTCAATTCAACCAGCCAAGGTTTGAGAGTGAGAATATGAAACTTTTGAGAAAAAATAAATAATATTTTCTTACTTAAATTTGTTGATTTAGAGAACACTGAGGACATGACATGGTTTTCATTTTACTGCAGTATGCAGGTCATTGATGCTACGCCAGTATATTCTGTGTATTCACAGTACACTGCAAGCAGGAATTGCTAATGGTTAATGCGGCATCCTGTTTACATTCTCCAAAGCCCCTAGACCATAGGTCTCAAACTCGCGGCTGGCGGGCCAATTGCGGCCCTTGTGATGATGTTTTGTGGCTCCCACCTTGATATGAAAGTTTAATGTGAGTTTTATATGAATGTCTCTTTACCGTGTTGTGTGTGGAAGGTCCCTTTATTGCTCCAGCTGGAGCTTTGTTTACCTTGTTTCTATGACGACGTTAACAAAAAGAAAGGCAGCTGCTACCGGAGCGTTTAATATCTGCCGTGTTATTGTTACTGGAAGAAGTGGAAATGTAATGTAATGTAATTTTGTGTCTTTTATTTGTAATTTAGTTTTTTCTGTCATTTTGTGTATTTTTTTTAAAAGTAATTTTGTGTCTTTTTTTAAAGTAATTTAGTGTTTTTTCAGTTATTTTGTGTCTTTTTTTTGTTCATTTTGTTTCTTTTTTAAGTAATTTAGTTTTTTTTGTCTTTTTTGTAATTTTTTGTCTTTTTTTAGTAATTTTGTGTCTTTTTTAAGGAATTTTGTGTTTTTTTCAGTAATTTTGTGTCTTTTTTAGTAATTTGTGTCTTTTTTTGGTCATTTTAATACTGCCTCCAGCGGCCCCCAGGTAATTTGAGTTTGCCCTAGACTATGGGAACTCTAGTTCCAAAACTTAAAGCACGTTTATCCCCAAAATAGAAGCAAGAATGACAGATTTAAAGTCTGTCTCTTTGCCTCGTGTCCACTTTGTTTTGTTGTCATTTGTGTTACCTTTTGATTGTTTGATGGTGAATTCTGTTATTTTGTGGCAAAGGAGCGTCTGGCGATTGCTGGCGTTGCCATAGCGAGCTGCGAGTTCATGTTTGAGGAAACCAGGAACTATGTGATGCAGAGGAAGGCGTTCGGCAAGACCGTCGCTCACCTACAGGTCTGTAGAACAAGGTTTTTTCTTAATACCTTTTTATTTTTTCTTCAGTAGAATAAATATATCATTGCATCTAATTTTACCCCACAGACTGTGCAACACAAGCTGGCAGAGCTGAAGACAGAGATCTGTGTGGGCCGAACCTTCGTAGATAACTGCCTGGTGCTCCACGCCGAGAAGCGCCTCGACGCCGCCACGGCTTCCATGGCCAAGTACTGGTGAGAATGTGTTTCAGTATTAACCAGCTTCAAATCTCCAAAAACAAGCCACGTTGCTGCCATTCACTGGTTATCGTCAATGAAAACTAACGAAATCACGAAAACTAGAATTGAAAAAAACATTTTCGTTAGCTGAAATAAAAATAAAAACGAGAGTTTAAAAAAAAAGATAACTAACTGAAACTGTATTGGGTGGTTACAAAAGTAACTAAAACTAACTAAAAATATAAAATACTTCAATTTAAAGAGCGCCACCCAGTGGTTATCGCCCAAAACTGAGAGCCTCAGGGGTTCATGGGGAAGTAGGAACCTGAGTTTCATGTCATTCAGACACACCAATGTGGATATGCAACACTTCCTGTTTGGAACAAAATCTGCAGGAAGTTGTTATTTAATCATTTGAGTCTTCTTTAGGTTATAAAAATTATTTTAATAACTTTTGTGAGGAGGGTCCGTAGATGATGTGTGCAAAGTTTGGTGTGAAACGATGACATTGCCTAGGAGGAGTTCGAAAAAGTAGTTTTTGCGACATTTCGCGAATTTGCGAGAAAAAAACCCCGGTAGGCGAAAATGGGCGTGGCTTATAGCCTATCACAAGATTCAGCACAACTCAGTGAACGCGTGGATATAAGGTTTTTGAATGTGCAATAAAGTATGTGGGAGTTAATAGCCAAAACGCACTTTCCTTTATTATAGCGCCACCTAGTGGTGTAAATTTAGGATGACAATAGATTATAAAAATTTTCAGCATGTGTGACTTATATTCCAAGTTTCATGAGTTTTGGGGTATGTTCAGGCAGTGAAAAATGTGATCATTTGGGACCAAGAAAAAAATAAATAATAAATAACCAACAGAAGAACAATAGGGACCTCGCAGGTCGTTGCCTACTCGGGCCCTAATTCTAAAAACATCCTTTGTTTTCCTCTTTGTCAACTTTTTCATACAACATCCAGTGTTTCTATTCCTCCACCGCTGAGTGTGTGTATTCTTCTGGGAGAAGTGCGAGTTAAATTACCGTAATGACACCATGTTGGCTGTAAAGAGAAACTTCTCAGCTTTCAGAAAACATTTCAATTCAACCATGATATTAAAAATCACATTTTTTTTGCGGCGGCACTGAAAAATCCAGCAACGGCTGCAGAATACATGTAGGGGAAACGCTGCATAATCCTTTTTGGTTGATATGAAATGTATTTTTTTAGCTCCAACTAAATATCTGCTGATTAGTGAACACACGGTAAATATTGTCACATTGTTAAAACGAACTGAATTTGAATACAAAAATTCACAACGAGATTAAAACTAATGAAAAATCCAAATCTCTTATAACCTTGCTTCACTGCTGTCTCCAGGGCTTCGGACCTGCAGAACAAGGTGGCGACTCAGTGCCTGCAGCTCCACGGAGGCTGGGGCTACATATGGGACTACCCCATCGCCAGGTAGGAACAACACCACCTGTTTGTTTCTTTTCAAAGCCATCTACAAGTTTCTGAGCTGGTGTGTTTGTGTTGTCAGGGCGTTCGTGGACTCCCGCGTCCAGCCGATCTACGGAGGAACCAACGAGATCATGAAGGAGCTCATCGCCCGGCCCATCGTCAGCCCCTAGTGGTGCTCCGGTTGGTTACTGATGGAGGAGCACTGGGGAAGTGGAGCGGTTGCACAGGCGTTTTTTTTTCTTTGTTGACAGTTAGAAAAAAAAGTCTGAAAAATGGGATAAAGTAAAAACGTTTAGTGGTGAAAAGTCAGAATGTTTAGTCATTGAACCAGCCAAGGTTCGAGAGTGAGAATATGAAACTTTTGAGGAAAAATAATTAATATTTTTGTTGATTTAGAGAACACTGAGGACATGACAAAGGACCTGTAGAACCTGATAATGTAATAATCCGGATAATGTAATAAAAATCTGCACTTGAGTCCATTGAAAATGTAATAAAACCTGATGATGTAATAACTTCCCGATAATGTAATAAAGTGCATTTCCCAATAATGTAATACAATTTTTTTTTTACCAATAATGTAATAAAGTATTACATTAATGGAGGTTATTACATTATCAGGTTAGCCTTCATTTCCCAAGTCCTGATAATGTAATAATTCCCCAATATTGTAATAATTTAACATTACTTGGGTTCAAGTGGTGATACTGTGTATCAACTCTAGCTCAGAGCTCTAGCGCCACCAACAGGTCAAAGTTGAATGTTTATTCACTTTTGACCCGTTCATTCCGTTTTTCACCAACGAGGTATCCATGACAACCGAATGATTCAACAGCTTCTTGAGATCTAAAGGTGCTTGGTGTTATACTTTTTACATTATTGGTTAAAAGTGTATTACATTATTGGGAAATGCACTTTATTACATTATCGGGAAGTTTTTACATTATCAGGTTTTATTACATTTTCAATGGACTCAAGTGCAGATTTTTATTACATTATCAGGGTTATTACATTATCGGGAATTTATTACATTATCATGGTTTTCATTTTACTGCAGTACTGCAGTCATTGATGCTACGGCAGAAAAAGATCAACCGATGTGTGCCACGTTATAATATAAAATATAATAGGTTTATTGTTATAAAACGACATCACATTATAACATCACAGTTTTCTTATTATAACATACACTATCTTGTTATAACATGAAACAACTCATGTTATAACAATAAGTAATCTCTTTATAACATAAAACGTTTTTTTATTATAAGGAAACTTTTCTTCTTATGACAGTCCGTTCTAGTGCTGGATGATATGGGAAAACATCTTTTGATGATTTTTTCATATCAGTCGATATCGATATATATCACACTATAAATCAAATCACTATTTTTGTCAAGCTTAAAGGTTCTTTTTACTCAAGCTTATATTCTCTGTCGTCATTTTCTCTCCATCCCACTCCTAATGTACACACACAACAATGTCATCATGTTATAACATTAAACATTTTGTTATTACACTAAGTTAATGTGTTATAACATTTTGTTATTACACTAAGTTGATGTGTTATAACATTAAACATTTTATGTTATTACACTAAGTTGATGTGTTATAACATTAAACATTTTATGTTATTACACTAAATTGATGTGTTATAACATTAAACATTTTATGTTATTACACTGAGTTAATATGTTATAACATTAAACATTTTATGTTATTACACTAAGTTGATGTGTTATAACATTAAACATTTTATGTTATTACACTAAGTTGATGTGTTATAACATTAAACATTTTATGTTATTACACTAAGTTGATGTGTTATAACATTAAACATTTTATGTTATTACACTAAATTGATGTGTTATAACATTGAACATTTTATGTTATTACACTGAGTTGATGTGTTATAACATTTTATGTTATTACACTAAGTTGATGTGTTATAACATTAAACATTTTATGTTATTACACTAAATTGATGTGTCACAACATCAAACATTTTATGTTATTACCCTAGGTAATGTGTTATAATATGAAACGTTTTATGTTAATTTATCACATAACATGAAATATTGTATGTAATAATTTATCAAGTGATAACATAAGATGTTTCACGTTATTACAAGATAATTTGTATTAAGTTTTGTTTTAACAACATGCTGACATGTTATAACATTAAACTTTTCTTGTTATAATGAAATACAATTTATTTTGTAATAACATGAAACATCTCATGTTATGACAGTACTTGTCATAATATGATTAATTTTATGTTATAACAAAAAGTTCTACGAGTTGTAATGCTGCGTAAATTATTAATAAAAAGTGAATTAAAACTTTGTAGAGTTTTCAGCTGAATTTCTCGCTGTAGACTTACCACCCACTGTAGTCTATATATATATATATATATATATATATATATCTGTATATATCGCAGTGAAAAAGAATACATTCCAGGTACAAAGTATTTTTTATAAATGTTTGGGTTATTTGGTTGCATGTGTGTCCAGTTTAAATTATAGAAGACATTAATTCATATCAGCTCTATAATAAGCATTCATGGCAGCATTGAAATTCTCCAATTGTGACTTACCACTTGAAATAAATGAATAATGAGAGCTTAAATTTATGTAGCACCTTTCAAAAAACCCAAGGACACTTTACAATAGAATAGAATAGAACACAATACAGTAGGATGACTACAATAACTGGGATTTGAGAAGAAAGGGACAAAAGCATCACATTTTTCCACATGCTCTCTATCACTATAGGTTTCAATTTTTGGTAGGAGCCACTTCATCCAGATTGTGGATCTGAGATGCCAGCCATATAAAGTCTATGAGAACCAATCCATCTTCCAAGCCACTTAGAAGGTCAATCTTGGTGTCAAAATCTACATTTTCTGGGTCAAGGAATCATTTAAAGCTATTGAGAATATCACTAGATGACTCACTGTAAATAATTTGTTGATCAAGATCTGACATGAGATGAAAGCGTACCCTTGATTTTTTTGAGTTAGTCCGGGTGAAAATGAACATATCTATTTGATCAAATAATCATCTAGTGAGATTCTCAATGGCTGTTAATGATTCCTTGACCAACAAAATATATATTTTGACACCAAGATTGACCTTCTAAGTGGCTTGGAAGATATATTGGTTCTCATAGACTTTATATGGCTACCATCTCCGATCCACAATCTTGATGAAGTGGCTCCTACCAAAAATTGAAACCTATGGTGATGAGGGTGGGGGTGATGTGCTGCCGAGGCCTGGACAAGGAGAGAACTCTGGCAGCAGAGTTTTGAATGTATTGGAGGCTATTCAGGTTTGAAAAAACACTAAATGACAAAAAAGACACAAAATGACCACAAGAAATCACAGAATTACCAAAAAAAGACACAAAATGACCACAAAAAGACACAAAATGACCACAAAAAAATCACGGAATTACCCAAAAAGACACAAAATTATTTAAAAAAAACACAAAATGACCAAAAAAGAAACAAAATGACCAAAAAAAGTAATTAAAGGGACCTTCCACACACAACATGGTAAAGTGTCATTCATATAAAACTCACATTAAACTTTCATATCAAGGTGGGGGCCACAAAATATCATCACGAGGGCCACAATTGGGCCGCGAGTTTGAGACCTAATCTTATCTAAAGTGACCCGACTCGACTTTTTATTTTCTATATCTTTGCAATAAATTAATTTCATCGTTCAGTATTCCAGGTTTTCCTCAATCAACTTGTTTTTGATCATCATACATCCTAATTTTTTGTTTTCATTTCTTACTTTTTGAATAAAAACCCTTTTTCTAATGCACATGTGTCAAAAATGTTATTTCATTTATGGCTGAGTGTTTCTATTATACATTTTTGAAATACATGTTTTTTATCTTTTATTAGTCCAAGCATTCAGAATAAGAACAGAACAAATTATTATTATTATTATTATTATTATTATTATAGTATTAGGTAATTTAATTTTAAATCAAATTTGGATGAATGAGTCATTTTTGACCCATGTGTGTAAACTTGATGTAATAACACAAAAAATATTTTTCTTCATAAAGTATGAAAGGAAAATGGATATAATGATCTGTTGTAATAAAAAAATAATAATAATAATACTTGGACTATTCAATCATAAAACAAATTGATTTAAAAAGATAAAAGATAACATGAGCAATGAATGCGGGTCATTTTTACCCATGTTGTGCATTAGAAGGGGGGTCCATATGTTGTGCATCAAAGGGTTAAGCAATTATGTCAGAAATGCATTTTTAAGACAAACTGTGGTTAGAGATTAAATATAGTTAAAGGGTCATTATTGAATTAAATAAAAACTTGTAAAACAAACAGCATCTTGCATTACCATATTCCCACCAATAGGTGGCAGTAAATGTGTAACCAAAGCTTGCAGAGCAGATAAAATGACCATTTGATTCCATTGCAGCACACGGAGCACACTGTTGAATGTGACTCCAGGATTTAAAGCATTTAAAGCATCTTTGTTAGTTTTATAGATGCAGCACATCATGGATATTCCACTGCAATCCCCTTTATTTGCATTTTCCTGCAAATCTGCTGCATGTAAATGCAGTGTGTC
Organism: Centropristis striata; assembly: GCF_030273125.1. Classification (NCBI taxonomy): domain Eukaryota; kingdom Metazoa; phylum Chordata; class Actinopteri; order Perciformes; family Serranidae; genus Centropristis; species Centropristis striata. The sequence continues at coordinate 22,885,511 of NC_081540.1, forward strand.
AGTCAAATTCCTCTAAAAAAAAAAAAAAATCCCATCAGTGCCAGTTGAGGAGGCAGGCAGCGTTTCCAGCACCACGCCTCACCTGGGGGGGACAGGAGTGCAGCTACTGCTCACTGATGCATCTCCCTCCCCTCCTCCCACCTCCTCTTCTCCTCCTTCCCACTCTCCCCTTGGCATCACATCCCTCTCCTCCTCTCTCCTTTCCCCCCTCTCTTCTCTATGTTTGCTCAGCAACAGCCACACCCCGGTGCTCCATCTCTGCACTCATTCCCACTGCAGACACACTGCTCTCAAATCAGCCCATTACAGAAATACACATTGTTGTTGTTGCACCCACAGTGTCTGTCTTCATGTCGGTGTACATATGTGACCATGCATTTGTTGCACATTTGCAGTCTAAATGTGATGCACACATTCCATATAACCACAAGGAGGGGATTGCCTGTCATGCCATATAATCCCGTTGCGCCTATACTGCAGCATTTACGGTAGCTTAATTTGCGATGGGAGGGATCAGAGGGCCTGTACCGCTCTCATTGTCACTCCAGCGCGCGTCACACACTGGGTATTAGTGCCGATCTGCAGCTTGAACCTCCAGGTAAGAGCTCGAGCTCTTTGTTTATCATTTGCATGCAAACAAGGCTCGGTAATTGCGCAAACGACATAAATGCAGCTTTTTTAATGCGACTCTGGCAGCTGTGAAAGTTCCTTAAAAAAAGTGTGTTTTAATGTTGCCATTGCTGTTCACTAATCCTCAGCTGCTGTGTGTGTGTGCGTATCATGCTGTGATGCACAGCAATGTATGGATTTATTATTATAATAAATGATGCATGAGAATCTCTGCAGGGAGTTTGTAACTTAACGTTGCTTTCTGTGCAGATTTGGGAGCAGAATCCCGGGTGTGTCCACGTGTAGAAATGTTTGATTTACGGTATTTGTCGCTGTCTTGATGCGTCCTGGTGCGCGTTTCTCTGCGCTGCAGCAGCCTTGCGCCTTTTGTTCTGGTCCACGCCTGTATGGTGCTGAAACCGGCGCTGCCCCCCAGCTATTCACTGCAGTACAGTAGGGCACACTGAACCTGTGGAAAAAACAGGGAAATTAACTTTTCTTTCTAAAACTGTCTTTTTTTTTTACACCTGCATTGTCTCATATCTTGCCCATGGATATGGGAGTAGCCCTGCTTGTATTTGGCATCTTCTCTGCCACTTGCCCTTGCAGTCATTACCAGCTTGCATCAGCAAAAGGTAGCATGACTTGCATTGGATGTACATATTTATATATATATATATATATATATGCATTTCAATACCATTCATTCAACAGATTTAAATTAAGACAGCCACCATCTGCTGTCCTATAATGGAAAACCTGGCATGATAGGGGTGTAATGTCTTCTATATCTATAAATTCTGCCATGATAATGATCTAGAAATGTCCAGACTTCCATTAAGCATGGATCCATTCCAAACCTGCCTCCTTTCAGTGTCGCCTCAGCCTCCACAGCTGAGAAAAAAGCAGGAGCCATATATGATTTCCCCATGTCTGGATGTGAAAACATTCCTTTTTATGAAAAGGAATTAACGCTCGCATGAAACCGCACGCCAGTTTTTCTGTTAGCACATTCCGATTGCTGTCTCATAAGACCCAGGGTATGGACCATGTATAATGAAAACCTTCACGTGTAGATGATGTTGGATTTTGAGTCCAACATGTAGGCTTTTTAAATCTCTATAATACTCCTGGTTCATGAACTTGCTGTTGGGGTTGTAAAAACAGTGCTTTTCCATTAATGGTGACCATTGTTGATTGTTGAACCAAATCTTAGAGGTTGGTGGGTTTCAATTAGTCTCTAATACAATGAAAACAATGGCGAGATATACATATGACTAATATAATTCAATGTGGCCTGTCAGACAAGGAATAAACTGACTAAACATTAATTATTGCCCATTTAAATGTACATTATGTGATTCTTGGCTTGTACCAATTTGAGGTTGACAGAGTGCATTACAGTCAGGTTTCACCTAGGGCTGGGCGATATGGACCAAAAGTCATTTCTCGATATATTAAGGCTGAATGTATACGATATATATCCCAATATTTTTATCGCAAACTGAGAGCAAATGTTCAGTCAAAGTCAAATATGACATGTCACAAGTAATTTTATTTAAACCATTTAAGTGAACATAAATACTGTATAACAACAGGAGAAACTTTTAAAAAAATCAAAGCTCCATAAAGTGCACATTAAAATAAAAAAATATCATAAATAAAAGCTGCAGATTGCCTGGAGCAAGGATCACAGTGCAAATTTGAACTATATTAATATATGCGATGTGGTCTAATTCCATATCGCATTTAAAAATAGGGCTGGGCGACATATCGATATATTTTTAAATGCGATATGGACTTGCTGTCGGGGTTGTAACAGTTCTTTTCCATTAATGGTGACCATTGTTGATGGTTGAACCAAACCTTGGAGGTTGGTGGGTTTCAATTAGTCTCTAATGCAATGCAAACAATGGCGATATATACATATGACTAATGTAATTCAATGTGGCCTGTCAGACAAGGAATAAACTGACTAAACATTAATTATTGCCCATTCAAATGTACATTATGTGATTCTTGGCTTGTACCAATTTGAGGTTGACAGAGTGCATTACAGTCAGGTTTCACCTACTTCCCCTATAATAGGGGTCGGCAACCTTTATGTGCAAAAGAGCCACTGTTGGCCAAAAAAAGGGAAAAAATGTGGGAATGGAGCCACAAACCTTATTTCAAACCTCACAATGAGGATAAAACAGCCTACTAAGTCTAAACTAGCCTACCAGCTTTACTATTAGGTCATAATTAGCATTTATAAATATGATTTTGTCATAAAGCAGTGAGAACCGAAGCGCAAATGAGATGCTTGACTTGACAAATATCTCAAGATTGGAATCGAAAGCTAGCCTGACGAGGGCGACTAAAAACTAGACTTGAAGTTGGCGAAAATGTAGATGTTACGGTGGCGTGTCGTAGACTTTTATAAGCTATGATGCACATTTAAGTTGACCAAAAAGTAAAAAAAAAAATGTTTTTATACCGTATAAAAACTGCACATTTTTACAATTGAAGAACACAAATTGCTTTGGGTCTACACCAATGTAAAATAAAAATTAAAACGTAAGCAGATAACTGTTTTCTTTGGTATAAATGTTTCCACCTGCCCTATAAGGACACGCCTCTATCAGCCAGATTGGGCTCTGTCTAATCACTGATGGAGTAATTGAAATGACCTTAATCACAGAACAACAGGTTGTGGGGTTACTCGTAAAATACAACTTATTTAAATCTTTTATTCCTCTGAACTCATTCATGTTCATGTATGTGAGCCATATATTCAGCCACTTCTTACTTTTCCAACCACTAGGAAACCCAATCCACCTCCATGCACGTTAACTACATTTCCCAACGTCAATTCTGGTTAGGTGCGCCGTCAAAATCCCGAAACCACAGAACCACTTTGCGCTTCACTGAAATGAAGACGCGCTGTATTGGCTGGTGTTTCCTCCCTCCTGGGAAGGAATTGTATTGGAACAATGTTTGGAGTGAAGATCAGGTTCTGGATTTGTTTGTGGGTTGATGGTCTGACTCAGTTTGTTTGCAGAGGTTTAATGATTGGTTTTGGAGGTATATCAGGTCTTTTTGTGTGTGTTCTTGCATGAACTTTGGGAAGTAGGCGACCAGTGCCACAGTCACAGGTGTTTCAGGTCTTTGTCCCCTGCTGTTTCTACCGTCTGAGACCTTTTGACTACAGGTGTCTAATGGGAGCTGGCAGAACTGTGCTTTAGTACGTGATTAAGTCTTGACTGAGAGAGGGACCTAATCTAATTCACATACGTCACAGGAACCAAACGGCACACTGACCTGCATGTGGAGCAGACTCACACACACACACACACACACACACACACACACACACACACACACACACACACTGCTTCTAAGAGCTTTTTATTGGGCATTGAGGGAATACAAATGCAATTGGGGAGTAAATCAAGGAATGGGAACTAAATAATTGACACTTTGAGGTGGTGCGCTGCCATCATGTGTACACCAATAATTCAGGTTGATTATGCACTCCTCCAAGGCTACCTTTTAAAGGCTGAATAAGCTATTCAATGAAAAATCTAGCTCTTAAAGGGGCATTGAGTGTTGCATGAATGAGTCCGAAAACCAGGAAATTAGTTTTTCTGCACTACCGGTTCACTTATCTCAAATTCAGTGGATTTTCGAGTGTGCTCTTGGTTATAAGCCTGAAATAAGGTTTTAAAAAATGCATTAGTAAATAACCCGCCAGTCAATTTTGTAGCTGTTATTTGTCTTTAAAAATGGTGTTTGTTAACAAGACCCTAAAATGTCCCAGGACCAGGGTGTAGTAGGGCTGGGCGATATTCATATAAAAGATATATCGATATATTTTTAACTGTGATATGGAATTAGACCATATCACATATATCGATATAGTTTAAAAAAGTCTTTCTTTATATATAAATGCTGCCCTTACTAGGGTTTGTCATATTTAGTTATTTTGTAATGTTCATTATTCTTTTCTCATATAAATATATTTATTTCGGAAAAAGATTGTTCTATTTTATTTCATGGGCTATTTTTATTTAAGATATTCTTCTATTTAAATGTGCACTTAATGAAGCTTTGATTTTTTTAAAAAGGTACTACTGTTGTTATACAGTATTTATGTTCACTTAAATTAACGGTTTCAATGAAACTACTTGTGATATGTCATATTTGGCTTTGACTGAACATTTGCTCTCACTTTGTAATAAAATATTGGGATATATATATCAATATTCAACCTAAATATAATATAAATCGGGATATGACTTGTGGTCCATATTGCCCAGCCCTAAGGTTTAGTCCATTTATAGTCTTAGCTTTTTACATCTGGCGATTGCATTTCAAAAATCATAAAATTAATTTGTCAAGATTATCTTGGGGGTAAAAAATGTGTAACTGTAAGTATCATAAAGCCCTGTTTATGAGCTTATTCTCTTCAATAATCCAAAATGGAAAAATACCATTGACTTTTTGAACAGGGAACCAATGCCCTGCTAACTTCCTGGTTGGCCTTCAAAATTACATAATTCCAGCTGCACTCTGTTGGGAAAAATATGGGCATATGGGCATTAACTCAGCAGCAGAGAAAACAGTTTGATCATGGCTCAGGTGGCAAAATTCTTAGAAAAATTGCTGTGGTTATTTGTTTAACATTCAAACAGCATGTACAATCTGCCGTCCAGATGTTGTTGATACAGCTGTTAAATGCAGACCCGTGTCTTAGGATTCTTAAAGTTCATTGCTGAGGATGCAGGTGCTGAGTTTATTGAGTTTTTGGATCTTGACGCCACAATGTTTATGATCCATCCCGTGACCTCCTCTGCACTGGCAAAATATTCATAAAGGTGTTTCTTCTGCAGCATATTGGTATGTTGTTCTATGAAGTATGACATAAGCCTTGTTTATTTTTCATTTTGTTTTAGAATTTCTTTAAATCCTCTTTTTTATTGAAAATAGAAATTCCCTTACATCTTGAGATGTAAAAATATATATATAAAAGTAAAACAAAAACAATTACATTTTTTAAAATTTAAATAAGTAAAGTTTATCAAATCAAATGTGTGGATATGTAATATTGCTGTTTACATTGCTGTTTATACAGTACACAACAGCTTTTTTAAGGTTAGGGATAAAAACCACTATAGTTAGGATAAAAATAGTCGGTTTAGGCTTTAAAAGCACTATTGTCAACTAATTGCTGACACATGACGAATGTTGTTGTACCCAACATCACAATCGTCATTTTAAACATTATGATTGTTATTTTTAACACCTTGTTAATGCTGTAAAACAGCTGGGTTAACCCACCGAAACCACTACCTAAGGTCGGGGAAAAAAGAACAGGGTGAGGCTTAAAAACTCTAGGGGTTTTGTCCTAGGGCTGGGCGATATATATTGATATAAAAGATATCAATATATTTTTAAATGTGATATGGAATTAGACCATATCACATATATCAATATAGTTCATAGATCAGTATTTTTTTCTTTCATTATATATAAATGCTGTCCTTACTAGGATTTTTCAGATTTAGTTCTTTTGTAATGTTTGTTATTCTTTTCTCATATGAATATATTTATTTCAGAAAAGGATTGGCATATTTTATTTCATAGGCTATTTTTATTTAAGATAGTTTTTTAATTAAATGTGTACTTTAAGGAGCTTTATTAAAAAAGAAAAAAAGGTACTCCTGTTATACAATATTTATGCTCACTTAAATAAACGGTTTAAATAAAAACTAGTTGTGACATGTCATATTTCGCTTTGACTTTGACTGAACATTTGCTTTCACTTTGCGATAAAAATATCGTGAATTATATCGTATATCGATATTCAGCCTAAACATATCGGGATATGACTTTTGGTCCATGTCGCCCAGCCCTATTTTGTCCCGTCCTTCAGCTTAGGTGGCTTTTTATATTACTTCTTCACCGGTCTGTGTCCAGTGCATTATTTTTCATAGGAAGTCATTGGGACTGTTCATCCTGGTGCAGGACAGTCCCTCCACCCATTCACCAGCCTGCTAGCCTTGTTCCATCCCCATCCATGGCTGACTAGCCTTGTTCCATCCCCATCCATGGCTGACTAGCCTTGTTCCATCCCCATCCATGGCTGACTAGCCTTGTTCCATCCCCATCCATGGCTGACTAGCCTTGTTCCATCCCCATCCATGGCTGACTGGCCCCCAGTCTCCCAAACCAGCCCTGACAGCCAGTGTCACATCCCATTCCTCACGGCCGATGCCCCTCGACAGAGAAGCCACTCATTCAGGGCGTTCGTAGCAAACTCCCCCAGATATTGGCATCTATAATATTCTCTTCCAATGTTTGTGTCATAACCATGTTAGCTAATCCATGAGGTCACCGCGATAATGGCGGGTTTTGCATGAAGACCGGGAGTGAGTAGGAAAGAAGTTTATTTCTGAGAGACAAAGAATACAACACCGCCTACCACTGCTTGTACATGTTGGCTCGAGTTCAGCAAATCCACACCATGTTGATCCATGTGCCTCAAACTTATTTCCCTCCTCTAGAAAGCTTTCTTTATTTAGATCAGTTTGTGTGGACAAGTGCCCAAAAGCACATTCCAAGAAAAAAATGTGCTGCATGTTCACACGGAGCTATTACAGGAAGTTTATGCGTCTGTCTTCATAGTGTTATGACATATAGTCCAGCTTAAATTGCTGTTTTTTGCACTTTCACACTCCTAATTGGCACACAAGAATGCAGCCAACTGGGCTGTTGACATATTCTGGAAAATATTATTGCTCTGTCTGTTTCTATATGTAGACAGCTGGGCCCTGTACCTTTTTTATCGATGGAGAACAATGTGTCTTTTTTGGCGGTCAGGGTTCTAAAAGGAGAGTTTTTAGGCTACAGTTGGCGGCAATATTGAATTTTGTTTCCATGTAGCATATGAGTTCTTGAAAATACTTATTACACTATATTTTCACTTGTCCAAAGACAGAAGTATTTTAAGACTTAATAGTAGCCTAAATTATGGACTAGTTTATTGGAGGCTGGTCTGGTTTTTCGGACCCTGACCCGGGCCAACGGTGGGAAGAAACCACTAATGAGCCTTAGCGTGTTCCCTGAATGGGCCAGGGACCCTTCAGTTAGCCTAGCGTAGCGGCTAAGCTATGTAGTGCCGAGGCTTTATGATTTCCAGATGTTTAAGCTAAACAGCTAGATTGTGTTCTCCCCATCCTTTTGCAAACAGCGGACTGGCGGTGGTTTTAGGCTGAAACATTGGGTGAAGTGTACTGGAGGAATCAAAGAGCCTCATTGTTGAAGGTCATGTATTGTTTGAACATACAGACTCTATATCGGGTTTCTTTATGCTTTTTTTTGTCAATATGAGTGTGTTTTTCAGTTGATCCATTAAGGAATCTCATGTCCTAGAAATAAGTCTCCAAGGAAGCTTCTTAAACAAAACCAGTCTTTTACAATGTTGGTGTGTTCTTGTGTGCATCTGCTTGTCAGGGCCGTATTTGGGATGAATGGAAACCCCCACGATTCATAGCAACTTCACACACAGCAGCTTTGTAAAGCCAGTGTGAAACGTAGAAACAGATGGACATTGATGGTACACCACGTCCCTGTAAGTCTGTTTTTAACTGGACTGCAGGAACACAGCAGCTGAGTGTGTGTAGTGGACCTCCTGGCCAACTTCCAGAAAGGGTTTTTTACTGTGACCGCCACTGAATATGTCTGAAGAGGGACTTACCAGCAAATCTAACATCCTCTCTCAGATATGTAACAGACAGAGGAGGATGAAGAGAGATGTAATTTAGGGCTAATCCTCCGATAAACTAAAGGTCCCCACTTTGGCTTTTGCAGAGTTGTGTTTACCCTCTATTTTACCCAGGAAATGATGGATTACCCCATTAGTTGATTAGCCCAATGACAGAAAATCACTCATTTATATCCAGAAGGACACTGTGAGAGTGCAGACTTCCTCCAAGGCCATACCCTATCTCGCAATGTGAACAAAAATGGAAAATAATTTGTGTATCCTTCCTGTGATTTGGAATGGGATCTACCTCGGACCATACTACACACTTCCACCAAGTTTCAGGAAAATCTTGTCCGGTAGTTTTATCATGATCCTGTCTTTCCAAGTAACACAAAAATACATTAAAAATACATTAAACACCCTCATACTGCACTGTAGTGGGTTTTTCCATTCACAAGTATCTTCCTATCTGGACTGTCTGTGTTGTTTTCAAGTGTTGACTGTCGACTGCCCCCATTGGGACCATCAAGGGCCCCCCTCACCAAGGCAACCCCTGCCATGGAAACCAGCCCCTCAAAGGAATGACCCTTTTCTGAGTCCCGGCGTGTAGAGACCCTCTCTGTAGCTCTGCCTCACTCTGTAGTAAGAGGATACAGGCAGGAGCTGAGAGAACAGCATTTTCTCTTCTCTGTCCTCTATTATGTTGCTCTTCTTTTATTTTTCCTTACACACTGGTCTTTCCTTCCTAGAAAGAGGAAGTGAAATGACATATTTTTATAGGCCAACCCAGAAGAAGCATCACCATGGGGTCTAATGAGAATTTGCCTATTGCATTTTTGCATTGGACTTGGATCATTGCAGATAATAAGCTCTGTTGCAAACTCCTATTATGTTTGAAGCATTAATGCAGCCAACAGAATAAAAAATCTAACGTTATGCTATAGGAAACTACACCATGGTCACGACTTTAACGTCACCACTGTTAACGTCACCACTGTTAACGTCACTACTGTTAACGTCACCACTGTTAACGTCACCACTGTTGACCTCACTACCGTTGACCTCACTACAGTTGACCTCACTACGATGTCAACTGTAGTGACCGTCACTACAGTTAACGTCACTACAGTTAACGTCACTACAGTTAACTTTCAGACAATCTCCGACAAGCTAACCAGTGGTTTTGACAACCTAGCTCAGGGGTAGGCTGCAGGTCTGAAGCACCTTATATGCGGCATTAAGTAAAAGGTTTAACATTTCAGTCAAAAATATGCATTATAGCTTACAAAGTCTCTTGCCCATACCTTAACCTACACATTTTGTCAACTTCAAGTCTAGTTTTGAGTTTCTTTAGCTAGGCTAACTTTCGATATTTCTTCAGCCTCCTATTTGCACTTGGGTCCTCACTGCAGTCTGACAAAAAAAAACACATTAATAAATGCTCATTAAGACCTATTAGTAATGTTGGTAGGCTAACTTAGACTTAGTAGGTTGTTTTATCTCCCTTATAAGGCTCAAAATATAGTTTGTGGCTCTATTCTGACATTTTTCTCTTTTTTTGGCCAACAATGGCTATTTTGATCATAAAGGTTGCCGACCCCTGACCTAGCTAAATCATAGCCTACAAATTGTTTATTAACCTAATTTACAATCTACAAGAGTTAGCAAGTGCTCTGAAAAACATGACTAGAGGCTGTCAGGAGGACTAGTGAGAGAGTTCCCAGCCGTGTCTGGTGTGATTTAATGTCGACAACCACTGTCGTCTCATTTAGCCACTTGTTAGCAACCACAACGTATTTTATGTCGAACATCTCTTCAGCTTGTGTAAACCACAGACACTATTTCAGGCATCTAACCAAAAACCATATTCAAAATCCTCATTGTGTTTAAGAGGAGAGACCCCAGGATGCTAAAATGCTAACTTGCCTATTAATTTATTGTCCTTGTCACCTGATTGGGATGTAACCTTTGACCCTCCCATAAAGGGTTAAGAAGGGACAGAAAAGTGAAATCTCCTTCGTTTGTTTCCATTTTAAACTCTTCCTCCTGCTTTAGCATTTAAGGGACCAACCATGTTTAGTCAATGGAGTAAACAGAGTTGATGTACATGTGTCCTGAAGGCGCTGTGTGGTGGAGGTGGGGTGGGAGGCTTCTGCCTCAGGTCCCCTCATTAAATCAAAGGGCATAAATCCTGGTAGGAAAAAGGAGCCATTGGCTTTCTTTTGGAGCATCAACAGATGTTTGTGAATAGCTCCTGGCGGGAAAAGAGTCTCCTTTTTAATGCTAACAATAGCTAGTGAAAAACTGGGCTAAGCTGAGGAACTTGAGCTCACAGGCCCAGAAAAAGTGCACATCTTCAAATAATCCTGTGTGTACTATCAGAGTAAAAACTTCGGATTACATTTCAAAACAGTGACTGGTGGTAACATTTAATTTGATTTTTTTGTTAGCTGATTATTTGAACTCAATAGTTTGGTTGGTACATTAGCTATCTCAACCGTTTACTTTTAGCTTACTATTTCAGCTATTTATCTCTTACTTTTAGCTAATTATTTCAGCTATTTATCTCTTACTTTTAGCTAATTATTTCAGCCGTTTATCCATTACTTTAGCTAACAATTTCATTAAAGTTTGTCCATTACTTCAAGCTAAATAGCAAACTATTTTAACCACATATCTATTAATTTTAGCTAATAATTACTTTTGCTAATTACTCAAAGTGTGTAGTCACTACTTTTTATCAACCATTTCAGCCACTAATGCGAAAATTTCAGCTAACTTTTAACTTTTTATCCATTATTTTTTTATCAAATAATCACAACTGTTTAGTCATTTAATTTCAGCTAGTTCCTTGAAGTCTTTTTTCCATATATTTTTTTAACTAGTTAAGCTGCTACACAGTCTTTGTGGGGTAGAAGGTTGGGAATCACTGTATATCATGATATGCATCAATATCATATTCCATCTGTTACCCCAGCTTTATGTTCAATGTTATTTATTTGTCATAGATTTTATAGTAATATATGTTCAGTTTCTTGGTCTCCTAGGAACAGCAAACTTGTCCTCTGTGTTTTACCTCTATATCTTAACTGCCTCACATTTTCAAACGGAAGTCTGGGCTGCAGCTCATTGTTGATACCTGCATCTATTTCTGACAGTAGCATGAGTCCAAACATTACCAACATGAGCTTCAAAGCTGTGTCCTGATGTTATCTCTGTCATGTCTACACTAGACCTGATTGCTATCGTCCTTCTGCTGTCTGTGCATGCATGTTTTTGCATTTTATGTTGTCCAGTGTTGAGTAAAAAAGCACAGAATCCATTATAGAAAGAAAGATTGTCTCAAAATAATTACATTCTCCTATAAAATCATGACTGTTAAAAACCACCAGCTTTTCCCAGTTTGTTTGTCTGTGCACCACGGGTTGCCAATTATTTATTTTGTCTCTCCAGAGCCTTCTTTTCTCAGCTCACCTATTCCCTGTTGGGGACAGCAGGAGGAGAGGGAGACCCCCCGTGGATCTACATGTCCACATTCAGATGCTAATCCCCTGCCATCTGCTTTCTACCTTATGCATAGGCGGCATGTGATGCCTCCCTGTCCACGTTCACAGCGGGATAGGGAGGAAAATCCCTGAGCTCCTTGTGCCCTGAGGGCTTGCCAGGCTGATTGCCACCTTTACACCCTAAACGAGGCACACCGCACCCCCCTTTCACGCCTTGTCTTCCTCCAAACAAGGATCACCCATGAGGCAGGGGGGCTAAGAAAGAATATAAAGATACCCCCTTTATTCAGGGGCAATGGACCTTAGCATAATAGACCCTTTTTACTTAATGACCCCTCACTTTGCCTGGTCAAAGAGGCATCCGGACACACAAGTTAATCACATCTGGTGCAATGTCGTAGGCTGGTCAAAACTGCCTGCTTCTCAAATGAAGCAGACATGATTTACACGTAACTTCAGAATTGTTGGAGTTGAGCTCCCACTCTTCTGAGTGGGAACACTTTTCAGGCTTGAGTGGTTACGCGTCGATCGGTGTGCGTGTGTGGGATAATACTTGGATTTGCAGATGACATAATAGTGTATATTTTGGCAGACACGGCTGGAAGTTCCTCTTCATGCTTGTAGCCTGTATTTACAATCAAATTATTTATCCGTCTCATGGATGAAGTCGTTGAAGTTAAACAAACATGCAGTAAAATGGCTGTAGAGTTTCAGATGCTGTTTTGGAATCTAACGAGTATTTAGTTTGAAACGTATCGACCCCTTAAGACTCATAAAAACCTTTAAAGCCCATTGGATTATACGCAAAAATGCATTTTTGGAAAGTTTGAATCAAGTCTTTTTTTTATTTGGACATGCTGGAGATGTCCACCCATCCATCTATTTTCCTCCGCTTATCCGTGGCCGGGTCGCGGGGGCAGCAGGCTAAGCAGGGCATTCCAGGCGTCCCTCTCCCCAGCCACAACATCTAGCTCATCCTGGGGGACCCTGAGGCGTTCCCAGGCCAGGCGAGAGATATAATCCCTCCACTGTGTTCTGGGTCTTCCTTTGGACTTGCCCGGAAAAAACACCTCTAACGGGGGCATCCGGGTGGATCCTTACCAGATGCCCAAACCACCTCAACTGGCTCCTTTCGACGCGAAGATGTCGTTTTCAAAAACTACACAGACAAATCCAAGAACATTTAAATTAGTACACAAAACAATTCATCTCCTAGATCAGCTATTCTCAACCTTGGGGTCGGGACCCCAATTGGGGCCACAAGATGATTTTTGGGGGTCGCCAAATCATTTTGGAAGTCAGCTCTGTCTCCACTGTGTGTTCATGTGTTAATGTCTTTTTGGTCACTTAATGTCTTTTTTTGGTCATTTTGTGTTTGTTTTTTTGTCATTTTGTGTTTGTTTTTTTGTCATTTTGTGTTTGTTTTTTTGGTCATTTTGTGTCTTTTTTTGTCATTTTGTGGTCATTTTCTGTCTTTTCTGGTCATGTGAGATTGTGTTCAGTGAGCGGGGGTCGCGGACAACATGCATGTTAAATTGGGGGTCGCGACTCAAAAAGGTTGAGAACTCCTGTCCTAGATTGCAATGTAAAGCAGAGTCTAAAGATATATGATAACACACCATCAACTAGAGCCACAGAAAATAATGCAAAAAGTGCAAATAACTCTGGAATGAAATCACTATTACTCTGATGAAAGTTATGACAAATATCCCTAAAGTTCACACGCCACTTGTTTGCTTTTCCCATCGCAGATCAGATGAAAACTCAACCGAGAGCTGATGCAAACAGGAAAATAAAGTCCCACCCCCTCCAGCCTTTATCTCCCATATTCTCACCACTAATTCAGCACAGCTCTGCGAATTTCTAAACCAGGAGACACGGAATGTATTTTATCTGCAGTAGCTCGTATGTTCTCAAGCCCAGCTATTTCCTGCGCCGGGCGGCATTCCCGTCAACAGACATGTGAACCAGTTGTGATCTAAACCACAAAGGGGACGGAGCTTCAGATTCGAGACGCTTTAATCTGCATCCACATCTGAGTAATGAAAACACAAAGCTCCGTCTGGTTAAGCCTGCACTGCATCATTCTGCGTCTGCATGTGGCTCTGTTTTGCGAGTGGATTCCTGCCTCGGTGGGTGTGTGTTTGTGTGGAAAGCTAAAGTGACACTCAGTCAGTTGCATTGCAGACGGTGTCACTCTGCTGCAGAGCTGGTGATGGCGGCGTCCTGAATGCTGATGATGCACTGACACCAGCACCACTCTCTGACGGAGGAACTTACCTGTGCTCCAGTTCAGTTTGTCTTTCTGTCAGTCTGCCTGTGTCATCACTTCCCCCAGGCATGAATAATAAATGACTCGTGACAGGAGGCAAAAGGTTTCTAACTAACTCCAACTTTTGATTCCGCCTCTTGCCTTGACTGAGTTCCAGCTGTTAATACGGTTCAGTTCAGCTCTTTTCCAGGCACTTTGTAATGTATTGATTTATAATTTCTGAATTTGTTTGGGTGATTTCCAGTCATTGTATTTGTGCCATGGCTCCATTTAGAAAATGGACAGTTGGAGGGCACTTAATGGCTCTGATTGAGGTTGAGAGGCTGTGCTGACACAGGAAACTGGAGATCTATGGGGGTCCATGAGACCCCAAGAATAAAGAGAAATCCCAAGGAGCACAAGCTCCAAAAAATATTTGTAGAAATTACAGTAAAACACTGTCAAATTGCATCAGAAATAAGGCGTAGAATAAAAAAATTGCATATCACCGTAGTATACTTCTAATTACCGTAAATCAAGGAAAAGTACAAAACTTTTGAAAAACTGTAGAAAACACACAGTTTTACTGTAAAAATATAAAAATGTTCATGTAAAATTAATGGAGAAATACCGTATTGTCACAAGGACACAATTACCCTTAAAATAAAGGGACCACTCAGTCTTAATTACAGTTTTTGCTGATATTTTCATTTAAATTTACAATAACCACAGCTGCCGGTATTTTACCGTAAATTAAACATTTATTTTTCAGTGTAGACATTAAATTGAAAATTTAATATCACCGTAGTAGATACTTTTAATTACCGTCAATCAAGGAATAGTAGAAAACTTTTAAACTGTAGAAAACACACAGTTTCTTTCATGTAAAATTAAAGGAGAAATATCATATTTTCACTATAGGACACAATTACCCTAAAAAATAATGGGACTATTACAGTTTACTGTCATTTTTACGGTGAAATTCTGGCAACCACAGCTGGTATTTTACCGTAAATTTAACAGATTTTTTTTTTACAGTGTGGATGATCGTCAGTTCAAGGGTTTATTTTAGGACGAGTCAGATAGTATCACCTCAATTCTTCCGTTGCAATAATGGTGGAAAAACACATGAAGTTGGGCGCTTTTCTGCTGTGAATTTAAGTGTTTTTCAATGCGAGGCATTCAGGACAGAAAAACAAGAGGCACTCAGCAATGCAAAAGCAGCAAACTCTTCACTCCCATTGAAAACAATGACAAAAAGCTGCCCTGAGCTGCTTAAACATGCTCTGTGTGATTGGGCCCTTAGGAAGTGAGTGAGGGACATGGAAATAGAATAAAAGCAGAAAACAGGAAAACAGAAAAAAACTGTTAGTTGTTATGGTGACTAGGGCTGGGCGATATGGATCAAAAGTCATATCCCAATATATTTAGGCTGAATATCAATATCTGATATATATCCCGATATTTTTATCGCAAAGTGAAAGCAAATGTTCAGACAAAGTCACAAGTAGTTTTATTGAAACCGTTTAAGTGAACATAAATTCTGTATAGCAACAGGAGTACCTTTAAAAAAAAAAAAAAAAAAAAAATCAAAGCTCCATCAAGTGCACATTTAAATAAAAAAATATCTTAAATAAAAATAGCCTATGAAATAGAATAGGCCAATGGTGGTATAGTTTGTCCGAAGTAGCTGAAAAATACAATTATATATGGGTGGTCTGTGGCTTAGAGGTTAGGAAATCAGCTTGTTACCACAGGGGTCGCTGGTTTGAATCCCAGGACTCATGGGTCAAGAACTATTTGTCGAAAAATAGCAACAAATTACCACATTATGGGATGTCCAAAAATGACCCCCTCGAAAAAAACTCACTATACTATAGTATGTCTATTTTTTGTCAAAAATGGTCAAATTTCAATATGCCTAAAAATGCTTAAAATGGGTCAATTATAGTCTCTTGAAACATATTAGAGCATCATATGGCCAGAAATATTTATATGAGAAAAGAATAACAAACATTACAAAACAAACACAAGTAAGGGCAGCATTTATATATAAAGAAAGAAAAAAATTGAAATATATTGATATGTGTGATATGGTCTAAATCCATATCACATTTAAAAAATATATCGATATATCGCCCAGCCCTAATGGTGACCACACATGTCAGTGGTACCTTAAAGTGTTTGTGTGAAGTTGGGTGGCTAGCTAGTTAGCTACTAGCTTGTCTTATTCAGGAGCTACCATTTTCAACTCATTTTCTGTAGCGTAGCATGATGGAAATAGCAAGCTAGCTCGCTAACTAGCAACCTCGTACCACCCCACTGCTGATTTCATAATTCATGCAAAATATAACATATAATAACATATTCATGCTTTTAAAAGTGTTTATCCGTGACTCTAAGGTATGTTTTTTATTTCCCACAACACTGCCTCGTTGCCAATAAAGCATCAGGTCTTCCTCTTTCATTTAAGTTTTGTTTTTCCCAATGGAGCTGTAGCCTTGGTGACTCATCTCACTGTCATGGAAACAAAGTACTATTGCTGCAGCAATAACAGAACCCCACAGACACCTGTAGCCCACACAGCGTCGCACACTGTGCACAAAAATATTGACTGGATTAAACCATTTGGTGCCTCATTTTAGAGTGTTTTCACGCGGCGTTGAAGATGATCCATTTGGCTTTAGACAAAAATCCTGACACGTACAGCATTGCTGGTCTTTCTTTTTCATTTTGAATTACGGGACATGGCAATATGCCTTAACAGAGGCCTCAAAACTAATCCAAGAGACATATCCTGAGCCACAGTTGGCTCCAAGGATGTAAGTAAGTTAATAAAGAATGACCTCACCCAGAGTCCCTCAAGTGCATGAAATCATTATCACCACACCAAACGCCATGTCAGCACATTATACCTGGGATGCTGCTGTGCTCTTTATCTTAATAACTCCAGCTTCATTCCTTAGTCCTTCCTCTTTGGTTAATGGAAACCGGCAAGAGATTCCCAACCCCTCCCCACCCAACCTCCCTCATCCGCCTTAAGGGCCTGCTCATATTATTACCTCCCCCTTCATACCGTCCAGGCTCGCCTCTCGCTCTAACCACAATATTGCTGTATCACTTACACTAACAGCCTGCACTTAGAGTACCTCAAGGTGAAAGCCGTGTCGAGATGTTTCCTGTCTTCGGAGGGAAGATGCGGCAGGATTGTGTTTGCTATTAAACTCAGTTTAAAAGGCAGTCTGTTTGAGCTGATTGAACAGTTCTGTTGTGTCTACCACATTATCTATCACTCAACTGCCAATGGACTCTTTGGCGCTTGAGGCTTTTTATTCCTCGCCTGCTTTGTTGTAGAAATACCGGTGTTTTGGCTAGATTGATTTTGTTTGTTGCTTAACATTTTCAAATGCATGCTGCACAGTTTTACAGTTTTCGCTGTTTATTCCCTGTCATTCCAAGTGGTGTCTGAGTATATGAAAATTGTCTTAAAGTTGAACTGGAGATTGATATCTACTCACTGAGACCCTGTTTGGACTTGGTTTCAAAATGCGTCTTGGGCGATCGGATCACAAGTGGACAGATGAGACACATTGCCGTTTACACCTATCATTCGTCTCCAAAGGTGTCCAGCTGATCACTAGTGTCTGGATTTCCTTACTACCTACGCCACTTGCTAGCAATACCTTTTGTAAATGGCCTGGCAACAATATGAGTGTCAAATATGATGTCAAATTATCAAGTTTGGTGGTGCACTGACTGGACCATATCACTGCCCTTAGCTTATGAATGCTATTACAAGACTATTTTTATGTACCTCACATTATGTCTTTTGTGTATTGATAAGACTCCACTACTAACACTGAAAATGTACAACCCTTTGTGCTGTGACGTGGAAGCTAGCGAGCTAGGCTAATTAGCCTTCCATTTTGAAAGTGGTAAAGAAGCTAGTTAACTTAGCTTTACCTGATTTTTAAAGAACTATGTTGCTTGTTTTAGCTTGTTGCTGAACATTTTTAATGCACTTTTTGTGTAACATAGCGCTGTAAAGCCTCATACAAGACTTTTTACATTTTTTTTTAATGGTCACATCTGCTATGTAGTGACGTGTTTTTAAACTGTTGTTCCATTCAGAAAGTGGAAGCTAGCAAGCTAGGCTAACTAACCCCCACTCAGGAAGTGGTGAATAAATATTTATTGTAGCTCATAAGATGCAACAGAATGAATTTACTGTTTAAGTAAAACAGTAGCTGTCTAACAGTAGCCTATTTTCTTCTTATCAAGATAATTTATTGGTAAAACTGACATTTTTGAAGTGACCTTTAACATAATTTCCCTTTGGAATGTCAAAGAGTCAGTGGTATTGATTTTAGTAAGGTGCAGCAATGAATGGAAATCAATAGCTGCTAGAATGGAAGGGAAAAAATGGAGTTTGCCAAAGGGTTAGCTCTGATGAATGTTTGATTTGTAGTTAACGGGCTGAAACCTGCCAAAGTATTTATTTATGGCCCTTCAGGAGCAGTTGAAAATTTGTTTTCATTTAGAAAAAAAGATGTCAAAACATAACACATTGTTATTCATTTATC